>NW_015164228.1:304088-318087 GCF_001447785.1 Gekko japonicus
CTTCAGGTACAAGCTCTCCTTCCTCTGTGAGGGCAGATCTGTGCATTCCCCCCCCTCATAGCTAGCAATCCAAAACAGTCCAGTGGCACCTTTAAGACCAAGTTTTATTCAGGTACAAGCTCTCCCTCCTCTGTGAGGACAGATTTGCACCCCCCCCAACAGCTAGCAATCCAAAACAGTTCCAGTGATGTCAGGGGTGTGTGGCATATGTAAATAAGTTATGATAATAAGTTATGCTAATGAGCTCCTGCACCTCTTTTTCTACGAAATGACCTCTGTGTATCTCAATGGTCCAGGCATCCCAATGGGGTCGCTATTGTGCTGCTTTGGGGTTGTGTTACAGCGCTATAGCACTCTTAAAAGAAAAAGGGTGCAAAAACCTCATTACTGGACCACTGGGCATTTTACACAGCACCCTGTAGCGCTTCAGGAGCGGTAGAAGGAATTGAAGACTGCTTGGAAGCAGTTTGAGGTCAAAACAGCTCAGGAATGCTTCCTGAATGGGACAGAAGCGTTTCTGTCCGAAAGGGAAAATATATTCCGTCAGGGAACGGGTACTAAAACGGTTCTGTCTGAAATGACAGACAGAAACCGTTAGTGAACATTTCCAGAAATGGAACATATCAGCAGTCTGAAATTCCCCTCTATGAAATTCTATGTTATTGTTGTGGTTTCCTAATAGTATGTGCTATTGTAAACTGTTGTTATATTATATAAATAAGATATTTTTAAAAAGATAAAGAAAAGCCCTTGTGGGTACTGTGCCTTGGGATTCAAACACACAAACACTCCACACACCCTCTGGATGTTCCGAAGGAAAACAATGAATTCACAAGGAACTTGGAATGTCCACAGCCACAGAACATCTCTCTCACTTCCCTGCAATTATTGCTCTTCTATCTTCTGTGGACATAGGCTCTTTCTATGGTCTCTGGAAATATGTGCATGGGAGTGTGAGGGGGTGACATCACCCCAGCATTCAGGCCACTGCTGTGTGTTGACTTGACTGGTGCCTTCTTCCCCGCATGAGTCATGCCAAGGGCATTGCTGGTGCACAATGTTATGATGGGTGGGTGACAGCAGAGCTTCTAGGAACTCTGTGGGAGTGGCTGTGGAAACATTAGCTTTGCAACTGACAGTCATGCCTCCAGTTTTTATGCAAGGGGTGTGTTAGGTTGTAAAGCCGGCACTGGCATTGGGGGGGGGGAATTCATCAATTTCAGGTCATTCTCAGCCCTGACCTGGATAGCCCAGGCTAGCCCAATCTCATCAGATCTCAAAAGCTAAGTGGGGTCAGCCGTGGCTAGCATTTGGATGGGCGACCTCCAAGGAACACCAGGGGCGTGACACAGAGGCAGGCAATGGCGAACCACCTCTGAGAAGCCTCTTACCTTAAGTCTAGCTCGACCCCTAGTGGTGCATAACGCTACAAGAGCTAGAACTTCTGGCTGCCAGACAACCTTAGGATCTCCTGGCTATACGACACACACTTGTTTATTAGGTCATTCTCAGGTCTCTTCCTTTCTCAAGGGGACTGTGCACTTCTCTCTGCATACTGGAGGAGATCACACTACCATGACGGACCATCTTAGGAGATGGGAGAGAAGAGGGACCCTGACTCTGCTACAGCGGTGGTTTGCTTGGATTCTTTCCCATTCATCTCTGGAGCGTATGAGCCAGCCAGAGATTTCAGTGACGGTACAGTTCAGCTGACTGGTACCCATCATGGTTTGACACGTGCTTGATAACTATCCTAGGTTTGCCATGATAGGCAGCCTGCCAAGATCAGGAATAGCCCCTGGACAGCCCCTACCTGGTTTGCTCTGCGTAGCTGACCAGGTGCGTTCTGCTCAGCTGATCACAAATTGTCGAGGCTGGTGGTTTATATAGATGAGAAGTGCCATGATCAGAAGCCAAAGCAGAACAAAGAATCATTTTAATAAGGCATCCCACGACTGAAGGATCAAGTCTTTTTTTCACAGACACCAGCTTTTGGTCAGTTTTGCTGACTAAAAGTATCCAGCAGCACCTTCTAACCCAGGGAGGGGTCTGCAAACTTAGGGATGCCAGCCTCCAGGTGGGACCTGGGGATCCCCTGGAATTCCGGCTCATCTCCAGACTACAGAGATCAGCTCCCCTGGAGAAAATGGATGCTTTGGAGGGCGAACTCTATGGCATTGTACCCCACTGAGGTCCCTGTCCTCCCCGGGCTCCACCCCCAAATCTCCGGGAGTTTCCCAACCTGGATCTGGCAACACGGTCGCCCATCCCCTGCCGGTGGCCAAGGGGGGACCTGGCAGCCTTAGTTCCACAGCCAGATGTGGCTCCATAATGTTAAGATTTAGTCTTCCCTTTTAAGGTTTATTGGAGGGGGTCATCAGCGGGATACTAGAATGACCTAGAATCACCAGGGTGTGACAGACACACACACCCCCCCGTCCTCATCCATTGTTACAGATGTGAGTTCTGGGGCCGAAAACTGATTTTATAAAAAGAGACGGAAAGGCTGTTCGATCTATCAGAAATTCTGTTTCTTCCTTCACGCCCCTCCTCTCTTTTACAAGTCTGCTTCTCTGGATGCCGATAACCTCACCACCCATCCCTTCTGTCTGGGCATGCGGCCAGAGCGTAATTTTCCATTCCTCATTATCTTTTGCTCCTGTGATCCAATCTTCAAATGGCCCAAACTCTGTCAATGTCACTGCTGGAATATTTCTATTGATGCTGCTGCTGCTTCGATGGCTTCCCTGGCCTCCTCTCTCTCTTCTTGTACTATGCTATTTTATCCCCAGGCTCCTGTAGGGTTTTTGTGTACCTACAGGCTGGTGTTGCCTAAATTGCAGCAGCCTTTGCACAGCACCAAGTGTTTCAGGTACTTGATAGGTATCACAGCCATTGCAATTTGAACACAGATCTGGATGCAGCCAAAAGATTTTTTTAAGCATTACAGGATATTATCAGTCTCTATAAATGACTGAAATCTTTGGGACACACCAAAAAATTAGGGTTCACGTACCAGACATTATTCCCAATGGTTTTCTTAATCTTAAAAAAAACCCTCTATCATATCTGGCAGCAGAGAGTTCCAGAGATCAAATGGGCATTATCTAACATCTAACAATTATCTAACAATTATTTATATATAAAAGCCTTTTGGTGGGGGCACTCTCCAAAACATTCCACACGCTCCCGAATTGGTTGGCGCCCTGGTGTGTCACTCACAGGGCGTCTGGCTCCACTGGCTGCGTTGCTGCCTCTCTTGGCATGGCCCCACACACAGAGGCGGCACCCAGCATCTCAGCCTCACTCTCCTTGGAGCGGACGGATGGGTCAGACACTCCAGCGGCCAGGGGCCTGAGTCCAATTGTGCCGCCGCCGCAGTTGTCCTTGCCTGGCGGCCACGGGTAGCTGCCCGGGCTGTGTGCGACCGGACAATGGACAGGCCAGGCGCTCCAGCAGGGGGAGGGAGGGGGCTCAGCCCAATCCTGCTGCCGCCACTGCCACAGTCATCCTCGCCCACTTACAGGTGGCTGCCCAGGCTGCGACCGGACGATGGACGCGCCAGGCACTCCAGTGTGCGTGGGGGGGCCCTCAGGCCAAACCCTATCCCGCTGCTGCGGTCATCCACGCCCGACTACCGGCAGCTGGACAACCTCTGACTGGATGGGGGCTGGCACACTGCCAGGCCTGAGGCTGTTGGAGATCGCCTGGAGGCTGCTGGATGCACCCGGGTGGGAAGCCGATCACGGGCCACTCCCTCGCCCCTCAACTCCGGGGGGTCATGATGGCGGAGAAAGCGGGGGACCGGGGGCGCCTGCGTCATGTCTTTCTAGGGCTCGTTGTCTTCCTCCACAACAGGCTTTGCTCCTAGTCTAACAATATTACTCATTTGCTTTTAGTGCTCTTTTGGGCGACCTCTAGCTCAACTTGTTCTCTACTCACTTTGTCCTAATAGCATCAAGATCCTATACAGTTCAGAGCAAGAATGCAATTCCTCCCCCCTCCTTTCAAAAATCTCAGAAGTTGATGTGATTTGCTAGGGACCAGAGAGCAAAAACCCAAGTCTCAATCACCAGGCGCTGTTTCTTAGGCACCATTGGCTAATGACCACCTAAATATTTCACACCTCCGTTTTAGATCGACTCCTCAAAATCCTTTCTTCTTTATAGAAAAGAACCCTTTCTAAAAATGTCAAATACAATTCCAGTTCCTTTCACGCATTTTTTTTACTGCTTAAATGAGCAAATATCTCCAGTTCCAATATACCTTTTGGGAGGTGGGATGCCCAGAACACCACTCTATTCAGTGGGGCTTACACCCAGGAAAGCGTACTCACACCCAGGAAAGCGTGCTCACAATGGCACTGATGGTGCAGTTGTGTTATTAGTTTTCATAAGAAGGATGCAGGAGGAAGAGCCATCTGGGTACAGTGGTTAAATTGTTGGACTAGGATCTGGGGGACTCTGAAACCCTTTTCTGTCACAGATGCTCACTGGGTGATGGGCTGGTCACCCTCTCTAAGCCTAGCCTACCTCAGAGGGTGACCAGCCTAGCCTGCCTCAGAGACATTCCACACGCTCCCGAATTGGTTGGCGCCCTGGTGTGTCACTCACAGGGCGTCTGGCTCCACTGGCTGCGTTGCTGCCTCTCTTGGCATGGCCCCACACACAGAGGCGGCACCCAGCATCTCAGCCTCACTCTCCTTGGAGCAGACGGATGGGTCAGACACTCCAGCGGCCAGGGGCCTGAGCCCGATCGTGCTGCCGCCGCGGTTGTCCTCACCTGGCCACGGGTAGCTGCCTGGGCTGCGTGAGACCGGACAATGGACAGTCCAGGCACTCCAGCAGGGGGAGGGAGGGGGCTCAGCCCAATCCTGCTGCTGCCGCTGCCACAGTCATCCTCGCCCATTTACAGGTGGCCACCCAGGCTGCGACCGGACGATGGACGCGTCAGGCACTCCAGTGTGCGTGGGGGGCCCTCAAGCCGAACCCTATCCCGCTACTGCTGCTGCGGTCATCCGCGCCCGACTACCGGCAGCTGGACAGCCTCTGACTGGATGGGGGCTGGCACACTGCCAGGCCGGAGGCTGTTGGAGGTTGCCCGGAGGCCGCTGGATGCGCCCAGGTGGGAAGCCGGTCACGGGCCACTCCCTCGCCCCAACTCCAGGGGGTCATGATGGCGGAGAAAGCAGGGGACCGGGGGCGCCTGCGTCATGTCTTTCTAGGGCTCGTTGTCTTCCTCCACAACAGGCTTTGCTCCTAGTCTAACAACATTACTCATTTGCTTTTAGTACTCTTTTGGGCGACCTCTAGCTCAACTTGTTCTCTACTCACTTTGTCCTAATAGCATCAAGATCCTATACAGTTCAGAGCAAGAATGCAATTCCTCCCCCCTCCTTTCAAAAATCTCAGAAGTTGATGAGATTTGCTAGGGACCAGAGAGCAAAAACCCAAGTGTCAATCACCAGGCACTGTTTCTTAGGCACCATTGGCTAATGACCACCTAAATACCGTGTTTCCCCGAAAATAAGACACTGTCTTATATTTATTTTTTCTCAAGAAGACACACTAGGGCTTATACCACAAATGTATAGAAATCCTGCTAGGGCTTATTTTTGGGGTAGGTCTTATTTTCGGGGAAACAGGGTATTTCACACTTCTGTTTTAGATCGACTCCTCAAAATCCTTTCTTCTTTACAGAAAAGAACCCTTTCTAAAAATGTCAAATACAATTCCAGTTCCTTTCACGCATTTTTTTTTACTGCTTACATGAGCAAATATCTCCTGTTCCAATATACCTGTTGGGAGGTGGGACGCCCAGAACACCAGTTCTACTCAGGATTCTACTCCACTCTACTCAGTGGGGCTTACTCCCAGGAAAGCGTGCTCACAATGGCACTGATAGTGCAGTTGTGTTATTAGTTTTCATAAGAAGGATGCAGGAGGAAGAGTCTACCTCAAAGGGCTGTTGAGAGTATAAAATGGGGAGGAGAGAACCATGTATGTGGCCCAGAGGCTCTTTACAGGAAGAGTAAGAATATACTAGATAGATAATGAACTCCTTTTCTAACCCTCCTTCTCTGTCTCTCCCATGGCTGCAAAGCCTATGTTGTTCATGAGCTCTCTCTTGCTAAGGATCTTCTGCTCCACACATACCCCAAGCAGGTGGAAAGGTGGCATCAATGTTTTAAATAAATAAATAAATATGGCAGAGCTCACTACTTGCATGCAAAAGGTTCAGGTTCAGTTGCCCGGCGGCACCTCCAGTTAAAAAAGAAGACCCCAGGTAGGCTCCTTAGGCCAAATCAACAGGCAGATCTTAGGCAAGATGCTCTCCCCCCCCCAATCTGTAATACAGGGATGTCATGACTGACCTACAGCAAACCTGCAGCAACCACGTTTCAGGTAGGGTAAGTCTGCCTTCCTCTTCCTACAGGCACTGTAAACCTTGGGGTATAACCAGAGGTGCGGGCTGAAGGGCAAAAGGCACAGGGATCTCACCTGTGGCTTGCGAATTAGGGTTGCAACCTCCAGGTGGGACCTGGAGATCCAGAATCATACCATCTCCAGATGAGTCCCCTTGGCTGTTTTGGAGGGCGAACTCTATGGCATTGTACCCCGCTGACATCCCCTGCTAGGGATGCCAACCTTCAGGTGGGGCCTGGGAATCCCCAAGAATTACAGCTCATCTCCAGACTACAGCGATCAGTTCCCCTGGAGAACATGGAGGCTTTGAAGGATGGAATCCACTGAGCTCCCTGTCCTTCCCAGGCTATGCCTTCAAATCCCCAAGAGTTTCCCAACCTGGCAACCCTAAGTCCCTCCCCATTCAAGGCAGGGGGAGGGGCTTCGTCATGTGCCCCGCCCCCCGTACCTCACCCGGGGGAACTGCGATCCCCTGTGATCCCCCCCGAAATGACCTCTGGTCTAGACCACTGAGGAAGGCCTGAAGGGGCCGAAACGCATATGGTCCTTAGGTCAAAAGATTTTACCCATCAATTTGTATAATAACTAACTTGGTTGTACAAGCCTTTTAAGTCTAAAACTTAGACTATTTCTTTTAACCGCTGTATGTTTTAGTTATGTGTACACCCTAATAAGCATTTTGTATTTTTGTATAATACAGTTTGTAGCTTGACCTTCTCGGTTCACACCTGGGGACGAACCAGCAATTGAACGCTAACTCACTCAAGCCATTTTTTACACAATACTTATCATAGTTGTTGCTGTAAGACGCTTTAGTCCCCCCCTTGCGGGAAAAAGCAGGATATAAATACTTATAAACAAACAAAACAAAAGTTTGTGGAAGTCCTACACGAATGCCAAATGTAGTTTAAGTAGCAGGGATGGGAAAGATTTTGGTCTGAGCCCTTGGAAAGGCCCTGCCGGTCAGAAAGTGAGCCCCAGGCTGGGGAGCCGATAGACCGATTTGTCAGGCAGCTTCAGCCGTTCATGCGGACTGATGTAGGTTACTCCAGTAAAATCCTACTAGAAAACCCTACAGCTGCTCCTACAGAATCAGGCCCAAGCGACTTGATATTCATTACACAGACTTTTGGAAAAAAGTCCATTTTTTTTTTTCATTGCTTCAATCCAAGCAGCCAATATTTCCTCGGCTTTAAAGCAAGAGATCAAAAGCTAAACCCTTCCACGGTCATTACTGCTTCCCGGGGTCAAGTAATCCCTCAACTGGCCTAGCACAGTTGTGCTAAAAGATGATTTAATTGCCGGAGCGGCAACTGAAATGTCGGAGGAGCCAAATCAGAGCTGATACAGATTCGGCAGATGGGAAAGGAAGATGAATCCTCAATTTTGAATTTCAGTGGGAAATAAGAATCTGAAACTGTCATGTTTGACATATTTTGAGTGAATCTCTAAGCTCAGGAAGAACCCGGCAAGAGCACACCGAAAGCCCATTTAATTTAGCATCCAACTTCCCAGAGTAGTCAAGCAAGGCCCTAAAGCAGGTCACAGAGGCCAAAGCGGCCTCCTATGACTACCCCTCACAACTGTTATTCAGAAGTACACTGCTTCTGAACATGGAGGTTCCACTTATTCCTCATGATTTAGTAGCCACGGATGGGCCTCTCTTCCATGAATTCATCTAATTCCCCTTTACAGACAGTACTTTTTGTCAATTAATTCTGTGCCGTGTGAAGAAGTGCTTTTGTCTGTCCTGAATCAACTGCCCCATCACCTTTCTCTAGTGTACCAAAGCATTATGGGAAAAGGGGGGGAACCCTCATATGTTTTCCTTGACACCACACATACTTTTTTTTTTTTTTTACAAATCTCTAGTTAAAAAAACAATTAGGATATCATAAACTCAAAAGCCAATGAAAAGAGAGGTTCTTTTTAGAGTGGCTTATAACCATCCCAGATGGCAGTGTAGATTTTAGAGCTTCACAGAGCATTGGACGTGTTATTCTTATTTGGTAGCACAACTCATGTTTCAGTCCAAAACTTTTGTTGTGAAAAGGGGCAAAAATTTCAGATTTTGAAACTGGAAAATGGATCAGATTTTTTAATACTTGGCACAAAATTTCACTTCAGCCGTAGGACAAATTCTAACTATAATACTTTGCCCCAAAGGAGCTGAGCAGGATGTCTTTCGTGTCCAAATTATGCCACTGATTACAAACATGAGGTAGATTGGGAAGGAGCAGCATACAGCCCAGATCCAATAGAGGCAAGCAGAGAAGTCCCCAAACCACACAGTCCTCCAAACACAAGGAAAATTCTCTCTCAAACTCCATTCCAAAGAGGAATTTTGCAAACCGACAAGGAAAACTGACCCTCCAGAGGACATCATCTGCACCATCAAATATACACCCGAACCTCTCGCTACCTCAGATGTGACTACAACATGTACATTAATAGGAGATAAATCCTTACTGTAACTAAAATAAAGGTGACCAGAGATTGCGGAATTACTAATTTGGGGAGGGGAGTGGGTTCTCCTTGATTTATCCTGGTTCAAATACTGGAATGACTTTTAGTCAACAGGACCGGAAAAAGTTTCCAGTTCCCTCAGGTAATGAAAAGAAACTCCTGTGGGTGTACAATTCTGACCATTCTGGGGTCTACAGGGTGGCGACCTACCACACTTTAACTTTTCATTAAAAACAACCGGAACAAAAATGAAATTAACTACACAGCACGACTTGTCAAACCCCGGATTCAAAATGATGAGATTCCTAAAAACTCTCAATAAGGATCGCCTTTTGAGGATTTCACAAAAAGTCAAACCACACAAAGCAGATCTGCATCAACAAGGCCCGTTAACAGGGGAGGGCTAGCCCTGGCCATACAAAATACCCTCCAGAGGACCAATAAACTGAAAATCATACATGGTTCCGAGGGATCCTGCCTGCATGCTATGCGATCTTCCCATGGATGCGACGTCTGAACAAATAGACCTGCCCCCCCACACCAAGCTGACCCCTCTCCCACTGCCACCAAGAACCAGCCCCCCCATTGATAGTCTACCTACCACGATGCTCCAGGAGTTAAAGACCCCTCTCCTAAGCAAAGCTTTGCTCCCTTTCAACTATCTTCCTACTCACCTTCTCCGTCACGCAGGTACGAATGACTCTCAGCACCCATGTCTTCACTACTGTCGACAGGGAGGAACTCCTCGGTGGTGCGCGTCTCCGAGATGGAGGTGGTGAGCAGGTCGTTCGTCGCCACCCGTTCAGATCGCAGCAGCTCCTCTGTAAAGACCGAAGGGCAGCCATTTTGAGAGGCAGCTAGCGGACTTACAACGCAAGCTCTGAACGGTTAGGCGCCTTCTGAGCCTGTGGGCTGAGGAGGGCATAACTCTGACCTCAGAATGAACAGTTAGACTCCTAACTGCTAGGATACAGCAGCCTACCAACTGAGTTCCCCACAGGGGCGGACTGGGAGAGGAAAACAACTCCACCCCCACCAGCCATCTTGGCTCCATCTCACCAAAGGATGGAAGGGAAGACTTCTGGCCTGCCTGCCCACCCAAAGGACAGAAAAAAGGAAGGGAAGACTTCTGGCCTGCCTGCCCAAGACCTGCCCACCCAAAGGACAGAAAAAAGAAGAAAAGGAAGAAGAAGAGGAGGAGGAAGAGCAGGAGGAGGAGGAAGGGGAGTTGAATTTATACCTCACCCTTCACCTGGAGTCTCAGAGCAACTTACAATCTCCTTCCCTTCCCCTCCCCACAACAGACAACCTGTGAGGTAGGTGGGGTTGAGAGAGCTCTGAGAGAACTGTGACTGACCCCAGGTCACCCAGCTGGCTGCATGTGGAGGAGTGGGGAATCAAACCCGGTTCTCCAAATTAAAGTCCGCTGCCCTTAACCACTACACCAAACTGGCTCTCTGCCCTCTTAAGGGCAGCATGCAGCATCCACCTCACTGCTCAAGGCCTGGGCAGGGGCAGAAGGGCGGTGCACAGCCTTGCCAGCACCACATAAGATTCAGACAGCTTGCATGCCTCCCTTTTGCCACTGGGCTGACCTGGCCCAGGTCCAGGGGAGAAGGCTATTGCCCCCCCCCCGAGGAAAACCCTGGTGGACATAATAGACAGTCCCCCAACTTTTAAGGCCGCTCCCGTGGGAATCAACCAGGGTTCAAGACCCGCCTGACACGTAATCCTTTACTTCAAAGGGGAGATTCCCTTCAGCACTTTGCAATGTATTCTTCCTTAACATCCCACTAGTGGCTTAATACCAACCCATCCACAAGGTTCTGGGTGGCTCCAGGCCTACAGCCTGAGAATCCTTGCTCAACCTTTCAAGACGAAGAGCTGAACGCCTTGATTCGTACCAGGCCACCCAAACACCCCAGAGACCTCTGGAATGCCCCTTGTTCCGATTCCCTACAGTGAATCGGTGAACAGAAGGTGCCGCTTCCAACTTGCAGAAGGCAAAATGCCCCCCCAAGGACTGGGTATTAATTTGGTTGAAATGCTTAGTCTCTGCCTGCTTTTTAAATGGCTCTCCTTCCTTTTTCTGGTTTTAGCGCTGCTCATCTACTGGTTGTTCATTGCCATTCATATTTGGGCAAGACAGTTCTGGAAACGTTGCAGCATTGTATCAAATGTTCAATCAATCAACATTTATTACGGTCGACAGATCACTCAACAACAAAACGCAGTTTACGTATAGATGTAACATCCATAACCGGAGATCAAAATTCATAATCTTATTGCGCTGTAATTAATTATACATAAAAGTTATTTAAAAGTCTGGAATATCTGCTTTCTTACGGAAAGACTCTCAGCACAGAAACCGGCCACTTTAGAGGTGGTATCATTGGAGCGGTCTGCAAGGAGCAGTTATGTATAGAATTTTTCATATCTTCCTGGGTACTCGGGTAGAACAGAGGCAAGGCAAGTGGAAAGGATGTCCTTATAAAATGGACAATACAATCACACAGGTTCCATGTTTTTGACTGTGTTCAGTTGGCAGAAACACAGACGTTGAGGGTAGGGAATATGTAAGATTCTCCCGACAGCACAGAGGGCAGATAGTTGGGCTCGGGCAAAAGCTCTGCAGTATTTGGGTATTTCTAAAGTGTAAAAATAGTTTGCCAGCACAAGGTTTTGGCTATGATTCCCTAGCACTGGACAGAGATGTGCCCGAGCTCTGTCAAGTTGAAGAGCTGTCTCCCAGATTCGTTGAGCATCCCTTTAGTTCTCAAGAATCCGAGACGGCTGACTGCTAAGGTGGAGAACCTGAAAAGTTGTATTTTATTCTCAGCTGCATTGACCAAACCTGATGGGTAGCTATCCGCAAGAAATAAGGGGTTAATCCAAATGGGTTCAGGCTCAAGCTTGATACCAACCAGGGGTCATTTCCTGTGGGAGTGCACTGGAGCGGAGCTCCGGCAGTAAGGACCCAGGGGGCGGGCACATGCAACAAGCACTCCCCCCTGCTCCCAGCAGCCCTCAGTTGGGCCACGAGGAACAAGAAGCAGCCAGGTAAGTTCCAGAGCCCCCCCAGCCCGCCTTCAGGTACAAGCCCTCCCTCCTCTGTGAGGGCAGATCTGCGCATCCCCCCCCCCATAGCTAGCAATCCAAAACAGTCCAGTAGCACCTTTAAGACCAAGTGGAGCCTGAGTGGTGGGTGTTGCCTTCTGACACACTTCCAGTGATGTCAGGGGGCGTGGCACATACAAATAAGTTATGCAAATAATAAGTTATGCTAATGAGCTCCTGCACCTCTTTCTCTATGAAATGACCCCTGAGTTGTGCAAAACGTTTTGAACAAAGTTGTATAAAATGTTTTGAACAAGTGAATAACTCAGCAAGGTGTCCCTTCACTTAGCACCCGAGGGGGAAACTGGCCAAATAAGAACCGGTGAAACCACTAGAAGAAACGATCTGGGTCAGGCCATTCGTTTCCAGCTAGTGGTAAGCAAGGGGGTGCGCTATAGAGTGTCAACTTTCAGGTGAGGCCTAGAGATCTCTGGGAGTTACCACTAATCTCCAGACCACAGAGAACAGTTACCCCGGAGGAAATGGCTGCTTGGGAAGGTGGACTCTCTCTGAGACCATACCCAGCTGAGGCCCCTCCTCTCCCTAAGCCCTGCCCTCCTGAGGTCCTACCCACAAATCTCCAGGAATTTCCCAACCCCTAGTTGGCAACCCTGTGTCACTGGAGCAGGGGTTTCCCAGACATTAACTAGCCATTCCTGGTTTAAAGAGGCAGAAGGAGTATCACAGAATCATAGAGTTGGAAGGGACCGTGAGGGTCATCTAGTCCAACCCCATGCACAATTCAGGATACTCACAAATACCTCCCCCCTCCCATGCTCAGAAGAAGGCACACACACCCCCTCAAGGATCCCTGGCCAAACTGGCCTGGAGAACAATTTCCTCCTAACTCCAAAGTGGTGACCGGCATTTCCCTGGGAATGCAAGAAAGGGCCACAAGTAGTAAGCACTGATGCAACCCTTCCTGCCCTCCCTCTCATGATCTGCCTGAGTTCACAGAATTAGCATTGTTGTCAGATGGCCATCTAGCCTCTGTTTGAAAACCTCCAAAGAAGGAGAGCCCACCACCTCCCGAAGAAGCCTGTTCCACTGAGGAACTGCTCAAACTGTCAGGAAATTCTTCCTAATGTTTAGCCGAAAACTCTTCTGATTTAATTTCAGCCCATTGGTTCTGGTCCAAGAGGGAGGGGAAGGAAGAAGAGAAGGAGACCTACAGGAACAGCAGAGACTAGAGATGTTGCAGAGAAAAAGAGAGTACCCCTTGGGAAATGAAGGGGTATGGTACATACCAATGTCCCCACGGAGCTCTTGAGCAAGTTGGGGATTCTTGTACAGCAAGGCCAAGCTCTGATTCATCCGTTCTTCAATGACGTGGAGGTGGGTGTACACCTAGGGAAAAATGGCAGCAGGGGTTCAGGGTTCCACAGGCAGACCCAACACTGCAGGGTTGGTGGGGGAAAGGATTTTCCAGGGAGGGAAGCACATAGGGGAAGAATCGCACCTGAAACTTCATTTGTTCAGCCTTCTCGGGATCGGCGGCAGCCACGTGCTGGTAGTGGCGGAGGGTGTGACGCTGGTCTTTCTGCTCTGCCCGCACGTACCTCTTCAGGGCTGCCAGGACGCGGTCCGGCTGGGTGAGGAACGGAAGAGTGTCTATTTTACAATCTTCAAACAAACATAGTTCTGACTCTACTTGCCTTAGCAAAGATGGAAATCGCAGCTAAGTGGAAGGATAGTAGGGATCCCTCTATCTCAGCTTGGCAAAATAGAATATGGGACTGCTTTATAATTGCTAAATTGACTGATAAAATCCTATGAGAAACACATACCACCTATAAATCACAACTGTTTCATACTTGGGCACCAATCCTAGACTACCTGAAGTCGCAAGCTGTGATTCCTGCTACGGCCGATAATTTGGACCTGATAAATCTCTGATTAGCCTCATGTTAGGTCTACAGTCTGTTCTGTGGAGTGTAGTTATAGTAATTTATTGAGTTAGATCCTTGTTGTTTTATAAAGTAGTTTATATG
>NW_015164228.1:318499-337170 GCF_001447785.1 Gekko japonicus
GCCCCTCTTCCTTCCCACCCAACCACGGCTCTGCTGAGTACCCTTAAGCTGCACGTTCTCCGTATAATCGGCTGTGCCTCGATCTGTATAGCTCACAGCATTTTGGGGCATGCATCGCTTAAGTATTAGATACAGAAAGACAGGAATGAGCATCTCAGGTTCCATGCACCTGCACGCGGTGGGTTATTCCAGGCTAACTGGTCCTTCCCCCGCCCCCGCCGGCAGAGCTCGCTTGCATATTATCCTCCACGATCAACCTTTCCTTCAATCTCTGTCAACAGTCGCTTCCGTGTGTATCCCTGATATCCAGCCACACGCTTGCTACCAACTTGCCACTCGCGGCACCAAAGTGCTCGAGGCGGTGGGGGACGTCAGGGCAACTCAGCTTGCAGCCGGCATCAGGCAAACGGGACAGAAGGGAGCAGATAGGGTAGGTGGCAGGAGGTTGCAGCAGTCTCTGCTGAAGGAGTCGATCTTGACAAAGGTCTCAGAAGCAGTGGGGAAAGATACCCTGTACGAATTAAAGGCCCATCTCCCTTTGTCTTTTCTTCCTTTGCCCTTGAGTCACGGCTGACTTATGGTGACCCTGCAGGGTTTTCAAGGCAAGAGACACTGAGAGGTGGTTTGTCACTGCCTGCCTCTGCATAGTGACCCTGGACTTCCTCAGTGGTCTCCCGCACAAATACTAACCAGGCCTGACTCCGCTTAGCTTCCGAGATCTGGTGAAATCCAGCCAGCCTGGGCTATCCAGATCAGCAAATTAAAGTCCCTTCTCCCCATGTCTCACGGCCATTAACACACACAAACACACACAAAAGCACTCAGTTCAATTCCTGAGTGAGCCAGCACGGTGCAGGGGTTACAACGACACACACACACACACACACAAGCACTCAGTTCAACTCCTGAGTGAGCCAGCATGGTGCAGGGGTTACAACGCTGGAGACCCAGGTTCGAATCCCAACTCTCTCACAGAAGCTTGCGTGGGTGGCCTTGGTCCAGTTGCTCCCTCTCAGCCTAACCTACCTCACAGGGTTGTTGTTGTGAGAATAAAACAGGAAGCAGGGAGAATGATGTTGAAAGCCGCTTTGGGTCCCCATTTGAGAAGAAAAGACGGCACAGACCATTCTCTTGACTCAATTGGTCGTGACTATTTCGTCTCCTTTACAGCCATGATGACCTCTCCCAACATCTGCTTCTATCCCACCCTTCCTCCAAGGAACTCAGGGCAGCGTAGACGGTTGTAACCTCCTCGATCTGGCTTCCACAACAGCCCTGCGAGGCAAGGTAGGCTGAGGCTGGCCCAAGGCCACTCAACCAGCTACCATGGCTGAGTGGGGATTGGGATCCAAGGTCCTAAACCAACACTGCATCATGCAGGCTCTCCACTGCACCCTAGGAAACACTGGGATTAGGACCCTAGCCTAGATAGTGAGCTGCATAGTTTCCTCGGTGCCCTTCCCTGCAGGAATGCAGTGAGCAGCATGTTCTCCAAGGATGCCTAGTCCCAGAGCATGGCTAGAAAGCATGTGACACAGGACCCTCGATGCAGCAGTCCGCTAGCTAGGCGGCCCTTCCCATACACCACCTTGACTTCCGTGATAGAAAAAAAGGCCAGGCTACAAACTAAACAAAAGGGAATTTATGTTGCTCAGGGAATCACCCCGGGGATTCTCGTGCCCTGGGATGCTACCTCAGTGGCCTCTACGGTTAGGCCAGTCCAGAAGTAGCAAAGGGTGTACCAGGCATGGAGAACAGCAGAGAGACCAGAGATGGGGGCAAGGAGGAAGACATGAAGCTGAGTCAGACCACCGGTCCATCAAAGTTGGTATCATCTACTCTGACAAGAAGTCTCTCTAGACACTCCAGATCCTCAACAAGGGCAGACCTTCGGCAGGTTTGTTCTCCACAGCAGCCATTTTCTGCTCACCATGCAGCCTCCACGAAGGCTGCTTGGATCCCCCAGGTAATGGAACAACGAGAGGACAAACGTGCAACTTTCTAAGAGTATCTGTGCCTGCTCTATTTTCCCATCAGTTAGGGCATCAGGGATAAAAGGACTGTGCTTTGTACCCACTTCTTTTGTTCTTCCTTGCTTCAGTCTGGTGCTGTGCTAAAAGTAGGCTTGTAAACATTTTCTTTTTTAATAGATATTTTAATCTTTTGATGCTGGTAGTGGCTCTCTGTACCACTTAGATTCCAACTGTCTTGTCTCCAGCAGAGGTCCTTTCACATCTCCTGGTACCTAATCCATTTAATTGGAGATGAGGCGGATTGAACCTGGGACCTTCTGCATGCTAAGCAGATGTTCCACCTCTGTAGCCATGACCTCTCCTCTTAATGAGAATGCACCAAGCTGCATTATCCTGAGAGGGACTATTGGACTGTCATGCTTGTCTACTGCAGCACTCCAGGGTCTCAGAGGAAAGTCCTCCACATCACCTCATCCCTGATTCTTTTAGCTGGAAGTGCTGATGACTGAACTTAGGGCCTGTGGCATGCAAAGCAGATGCTCAACCACTGAGCTACAGCTCCTCCCTAAGAAGAAGAGATTGGATTTATACTTTGCCCTTCACTCGGAGTCTCAGAGTGGCTTACCATCTCCTTTCCCTTTCCACCCCACAAAAGACACCCTGTGAGGTAGGTAGGGCTGACTGAGCTCTCTGGAGAGCTGCCCTTGAGAGAACAGCTCAGAAAACTTGTGACTGACCCAAGGTCACACCAGCAACTGCATGTGGAGGTGTGGGGAATCAGACCCAGTTCTCCAGCTTAGAACCCATGACTCTTAATCACTACACCAAACTGGCTCTTAACAGAAGGGGATCCAGCAGTTGAGGAGAATGGGAGGTGGAGGGATGCTGGAGGAATCTAGGGAGGAGATTGACAGAGTGGTGGGAACATCAGTAGAAAGGATGATCAGCTGAGCTATACTCGGACTTCTGCTGAGAATGGCCAACTTCTGGACTGCACCTGTCTTACGTGGCCTCACATCTACTTGCTAATTCGACCTATTCAGAGAGTTTCCACACCGCTTTTGTGTTTAAAAACAACACTCGGAGGTTTACAAAAAAAAAAAAATCAGATTCACAACAGATGACAACCAAACACAATATAAAAGACAGCATCGGCCTACAAAGTCATCAGAATTAAAGCAGCGAGGGGGGGAGGGAATCAGAGGAATTAAAGGCATCAGCAATCTCAATTAAAATAAATCAGCAGCCGAAATGATTGAAACCCATCAAAGACCATTGAAGTTTTTTTTTAAAAAGGCTATTTGGGGCATTAAAAGTCGGGTGGAAGAAGTTGTGCGTTTCACTGATCTATACGCGTATCGTTATTCTGCTAAAAAAATTATATTGAAGCATTATGCGCCACTGCAGCCTATGCGCTACCATTTGTGCAAGTGGAACTGTGCCAAGTACATTTTCCCTTTCCACTTGTGCTGCTGGATCCAAGCCAATGAACAAGCTGCAGCCCCCCCTTCCCCTTACACTCCCCACTTCCTTAGAGGCACAGATCTGACTCACGAAAGTTCCTATTATAATTAAAATCTGTTCGTCTTCAAGGTACTGCCAGACTCCTGTGTGATTCTGCTACAACGGCCTTGATGCCGCTACCTGTCTGGAACGATCTCTCTCACGCAAGAAGCTGCCTTATACTGAAGAGGCCTTTCGGTCCATCAAGGATAGCACCATCTACCCAGGCTGGCAGCAGCTCTCCAGGTTCTCGGGCAGAGGTCTTTTGCATCACCTGCTACCAGATTCCTTTTTAAAGGGGAGATGCCGCAGGGAATGGACCCTGGAACCTTGGCCTGCCGAGCAGATGCTCTTCTCCTAAGCCGTGGCGCCGCCCCCTGATTTAACACAACTGCACCAAACCGTGAATGCTGTGAGCTATTGTCTGGACAACAGATACCCTCCGTTCCCAACGCCCTGGAGAACTCTCCACTCTCATCCAATTCGCCCATGCTCCCTCTGCCTGGTGGCAGAAAGCGCCATCAAGTCGCAGCTGACTTAATGTGATCTCTCATGGGGTTTTCAAAGCAAGAGATGAACAGAGGTGCTTTTCCATTGCCTGCCTCTGCACAGCAACCCTGGACTTCTGTGGCCAGCAGTGGCTAGAAGGGTTCTTTATTGGCTGCCACCACTCTGGTATGGGTGTCCTCAGGAGGGCCCAGGGCACCCACCCCACCCCTTTATACACTCCTTTTCCAGTAGGTTTCCCCTTATACGTGACCGAATGAGGCGTGAGGACCCGGGCAGAGTAACAGACTATTTTTTATTACAGAGATTTGACAACAACGATAATCCAGTAATATAAAGGAAAAATTAGCACAGCAAAGGAGGGAAACCAGCAAAATAAGAAATCCTAAAGCATCTGACTATACTGACCTAGCCTTTGCTAGGTATTTGGCCTCAAACTGACTCACCCCTTTTGGATGAGGGATCCCTCCTTCTGCAGCAGCCTCACCGGCTCTGCTCCCTGGGAGTGAACCCCCCTCCCACGCTGGGCCAGGCCTTTGATCCCTTCTTCCCAGGCGCCACCCTCTACTGCTGGTGTAAGTTTTCCCTCCAACCCCCCTGTTAGCCAATCACAAAGGGTGACCTGGGAAATGCAGGCCCTGCAGTCACTCTAATACAGGCTTCCCTGGAGCCATCTAGGCCTCCCTAGAGCCTGTAGGCCGCGCTGCTATAGGCCCCAGATCATGACAACTTCCTTGGTGGTCTCCCATCCAAGTACTAACCAGGCCCGACCCTGCTTAGCTTCCAAGATCGGACTAGATGGGGCTAGCCTGGGCCATCCAGGCCAGGGTCCCTCTGCCTACCTGAGGGTTATCATTCTGCACGGCTGTCAGGTAGCTCTCGAGCGCTGCACGGCGGTTATCGTTCAGCAGGGCCACCACCCGGGCCAGGTGAGTCTCCACCAGCCGCTGTCGTTCCTTGGCCACCTGCTCTTCCAGCGTCTGGAGGATGGACTGGAAATGCTGCGACAGCCAAAAGCAGCGAGCCGGGGCGGAAGTGGAAGGTAATCAATTAAATGAATGTATGTCATAATTTATATGCTTTTAGAACATATACGTTTAAGATGGTTTATGGACAAAAGCCATGGAGAAAGCAAATGCCACTTACCCAGAAGGCCACGATGTAAAACTAGGGGCCCTAACAGTGATAGTAAACTCGCCACACGGGGGACGGGGGGGACGGGGACGGAGGCTCCTTCCTGGGATCTTCTTGCATGCGTGCACCGCGATGATGTCATCCCGAAGTGACATCATCGTGCTGAGCCCATTGCGGGGCGAATCTCTAGCATTTGGTCAAAAGCTCTATGGTACCATAGAGTTTTGGGCCAAATGCTAGAGCATCCCCTGGCAATGTGCTCAGAGTGATGATGTCACCTCTGGGTGACCTCACCACGTCAGGCACATTGGATGCCGGGGAGCTCTTTGGGGGCGGAGCTCCCCCTGCCGGCAGCTGGCTGGCAGGTGGATTCGGGGGCCAGAAATTGGGGGAATAGCAACCCGGGTGGGGGAGGGGTACTCATTAAAAAGGTAAGAGTGAGGAGGCAGACAGGTAACAGGTGAGACTAGAAACCCAAGCCACTGACAAACACAACATATGTGAGCTATGTGCCACCAAGCTGTTTTGGACTTATGGCATCCTTATGGATGAATGACCTCCAAAACTTTATGTTCTTAACAACATAAGAACAGCCCTTCTGGATCAGACGAGTGGTCCATCTAGTCCAGCTCCTGTCTCACACAGTGGCCAACCAGCTCCTCTGGAAGGCCAACAACAAGGTATAGAGGTCGAGGTCTTCCCCTGATGCTGCCTCCTGGCACTGGGATTCAGAGGTAGACTGCCTCTAAATGCTGAGGTTCCCCCTTTGACCTCTGAATGCTCTATTGTTGACAGCCTTGCTCAGGCCTCGCAAATGGAGGGCCGTGGCTTCCTTTGTTGAGTCAACCCACCTCGTGCTGGGTCTTCCGCGTTTTCAACTGACTTTTGCTAGCCTTATTGTCTTTTCCAGGGAGTCTTCTCACAATGTGACCAAAACCACAGTATTAAGGAAGCCCCAAACATGGTCAAGCTAACAACCGCCACCAATGGATATGCCAGAGTAGACTGCAGCACGGTGGCTGGCCAATCGTCCCTTTCCCCAGTGCCGATGCTCACCTCGTTGAGTGCCTGTCGGTCAGTCTTGGGCAAGTTCTTGGCTTGGTTGTCGGCCTCGGCCCACTCCTTCATGACCTACGAAATCAGAACAAAACCCTGGATCCTGATGCTGTGCCCACTGACAGGCACATAGTCTACTCTGCTCCCATACTGCAGTCACCCACCGCTTCCTGGTATTAGCTGCATGAGGTATCTGTATTATAGATACCGGATAAAGGTAAAGGTTTCTCTTGCTCGAAAGCCAGTCGAATCCGACTCTAGGGGTGCGGTGCTCATCTCTGTTTCCAAGCCGAAGAGCCAGAGCTTTTCGAAGACGTTTCCGTGGTCATGTGGCCGGCATGACTAGACGCCGAGGCGCACGGAACGCTGTTACCTTCCTACCAAAGCGGTACCTATTTATCTACGTGCAATTTCTTGCTTTTGATCTGCTAGGTTGGCAGGAGCTGGGACCAGAGATGGGAGCTCACTCCGTCATGCGACACTCGGGTCTCAAACTGCCGAACTAACGACCTCCCGGTCTGCAGTTCAGCGTCTTAACCACTGAGCCACCGCAGCCCATCAGATATCGGATACTGTTGAGCATTTTCTTCTTGCAAAGTCAGGAGAGGTGAGGGATAAAGTGCTGAAGGCTGCAGCCCTAAGAATGTCAGCCTCCCTGAATAAAACTGGACTTCCAAGTAGACCTCTTTAGCTTGCTCCCTAGACACTTGGATCTGCGTCTCCCCCCTCCCCCCCCATACAAACACAGAAATCTCTTTGAACCTAGCTGGTTGCCAGTTTGCACAAAGGGAGGCTTCTGTCAGGCCACTGGGCCCTTCCCTTCCTCAAGTAAAGAGTTCACTGCTTAGATGTGCAAAGAAGAAAGCAAGATTTGGGTTCCAGTAGCCTCTAAAAGGCCAACACGTTTTCCAGGGTACAAGCTTTCAAGAGTCAAAGCTCCCTATCTCGGACTTGCTCGACTCTCAAAAGGTCATATCCTGGAAAGTGGCTTGTTCTTTAAGGTGTTACTCAACTCAAACCTAGCAGACCAATGTTTTGCCTGGCCCCAGGATGGCTGGGTTAGCTGTCACCAGGGGAAGGGCCTTCTCAGTTGTGGCCCCTACCCTGTGGAATGCATTCCTGGATGACACCCATGCCCGGCTGGACTTAGTTTCTGCAGGGCATACAAAGCTGAATTATTTAGGTTGGCCTTTGGAGGGTAGCCAGGGCTGCGGTGGCTCAGAGGTTAAGATGCTGAGTTGCAGACTGGAAGGTTGGTAGCTCAGTAGTTCGAGACCCGAGTGCCGTGTGACGGAGTAAGCTCCCGTCTCCGGCCCCAGCTCTTGCCAACCTAGCAGATCAAAAGCAAGAAATTGCAAGTAGATAAATAGGTACCACTTCGGTGGGAAGGTAACAGCATTCTGTGCGCTTTGGTGTTTAGTCATGCCGGCCACATGACCATGGAAACGTCTTCAGACAGCGCTGGCTCTTCGGCTTTGAAACGGAGATGAGCACCGCAACCATAGAGTCGGACTCGACTGGCTTTCGAGCAAGGGAACCTTTACCTTTAAATGTTCTGGCACGACACCAGAAGGGACAGGGGGCCAGTGAATCACCTCGTTGATCTGCCTCATGCGGCGCTCCTCCAGATCCATCTTGGCCCGCAGGAAGTTGGCGTGCTCGCTCCCATCTCCGGGCATTTCAAAGTACACGTCCACTCCATCTGTCGGGCGAGGGGTCGGGGTCACTGCGAGGAGGAAGGGAGAGATTGTTACTCGGAGAATTCCCCCGCGTGCACCCATCTCAAAGCGAACTGTTTACCTGCCTCAAGCTGCGTTGATAACAGAGAAGTCTCACTACTGTGGTATCAGTCCCCTTCTTAAAAGAAACCATCTTAAAAAACAACAACAAACCCTCACTGCCAGAGGCCCAGCGTAATTCAGAGCCTGACAGGCGCTGGGTTTGGTGCCAGCTGAGGCAGGAGTGCCCCCTTCAGCCTCTCAGAGATGTTGACTTGAAGGACGCGTTGGCTGGGAGGCGGCTGCCCCTTCGTGTCGGGAAGAGCCAGGTTCCGAGCTCTGCCTCAGACAGAGGCCCCATTGTGTGGTGGCGGAGACGTGACCGGGCCAGGCAGCTGAGCGTTTCCTTCCCACCCCCTGGGTGGTTTCTGCTGGCTCCACGCGCCCTGGACTCTCATGTGCCAAACGGTCACTCCTTCCGCAGCAGGCATTCAACAAACTTCTCCCTTCGGAAACGTCCACCGCTGCCTGCGTCGGCTTACCTTTGATGTCCTCTTCAGTGGTCTGCGTAGTGGTGGTGATGGTCGTCTGGGTGATGCTATCGTCGTAGTAACCCGGCTCCACAAAGTAGTCATCCAAGGCGTTAGGGAAGGGGTCCGAGTCTGAGGCATTGTCTGGAGGGCTCTCTTCCTCCTCTTCCTCTTCCTCTTCCTCCTCCTCCACCTCTTCCTCCTCCTCCTCCAGGTCCCGATCTTCTTCCAGCTCCAGGCTCTCCTCCTCCGTTGGGATGCGAGCTGTTGGAACCTTGTTGCTGGGGACAGAGGAACCAAGTCAGGCGATTCTCTGAGAGGTGCCACAAAGAAAGTGGATGAGGGAGACACATTTTGTAGAAAGGGGGGAAAGGTACAGTTTCCTTTCCGGAAGTACCCTGAACAGGACGATGTAGCTCCTACTGGGATGGCAGCAGATTAAGTGGGAGGAGAGATCTATAGCACTTACTTGAAATACAAATTCGTTTTGTTTCTCTGGGGTACTACAGTGGTGTATGCAGTTCTCGCCCTTTCCTCACACAACAAGCCTGAAAGGTAGGCTGAAAAAGTGTGGCCGGCTAAAGATTTGCCCAGTTAGCTTCACGGCCAAGCAGAAATTTGAACTTGGGTCTTGCCAGGCTTAGTGAGAGACTCAGACCAGTACACCATGCCAGGTCTGAATCAGAATTCAAGCTCGGTTTTGTGAACACACAAGAGGAAGCGCTGGGATGTCAAATGACTCAGATCTTGAACTAGACACTCAGCTTTTATGGGGGGGGGGATCATGAATGCAAGCATACAGTCATGAAATGAAAAACAGACTGCCCATGTTTTTATTTTTTTAAAAAGAGACAAGCAAGTTTCAAAAAATTCATGCAGCCAGAAAGCTGAATTCCAGCAGGGCCAACTTCAAAAGAAACTCGCGAGGCATTTCTAAAATTGTGAGGAATTTCTCTTACACCCCATTTTTGGAAAATAAGCAAAGTAAGAGCGAGCATAGCTTTGTAGGCAAGTGACTTTGCAGTGAATTCAGAAGCCTCCAGTTCAGATCTTGCTAACTGGCTTTTAAGACAAACACCCTTCCCTGACCTCAGCCTCCTGCCTGCAATATAGAAATAAGCACGCCGATCCACCTTACAGGGCCGTTGTAAGGTCTGCTTGAAGCTGAGCACTTCTGAACGCTCTAAATGACAAATGCTCGCTATCCTTCTAAGGGGCGGAGGATGCTTATTTATTTATTTATTTATTACGATTTATACCCCGCCCTCCCCGCAGAGCGGGCTCAGGGTGGCTTACAAGGGGAAAACCCATATAAAACAGATAAAAGCAATAAAACATTAATGACAATTAATAAAAATTATACTCAATTTAACAAGATGGTCTCCGGATGGTTCTCCAGGGTGATGTTATCCTATAGCTCAACCAGGTAAATCCAGTGGCTACGCAGAAATTGTGGCAGATCTTCCTGGGCCATCCTTAACCCCAATGTTATCCACCTCATTGGTGGCGGTGGTAGTGGTGGCCCCTATGTGAAAGCCTGGCAGAAGAGCTCCGTCTTACAGGCCCTGCGGAACTGCATAAGGTCCCGTGGGGCCCTGATCACCTCCGGGAGTTCGTTCCACCAGGTAGGGGCCACCACTGAAAAGGATCTGGTCCTAGTTGTGGCGAGCCTTGCCTCCTGGGGGCCTGGAACCACCAGGCGATGTTGGTGCCCCGGACCGAAGTGCGATGTTGTGCCCCGGACCGAAGTGCGATGTGGAGCTGTCTGCTCACCTGTACACCGCTTCCGCCCTCATATGGGCAAGGCTCGGAGGGGCCTCGGTGGCTTGTTCCACCCTGACGGGCGTGGGGCGTGCGGGGCAACACACGTACTCGACCCCTCGGAAGCGGTCGGCCCCACAGGGCAACAGCATGCCGTAGCTGTGAAGCACCAGTTCCTCAGGGCTGCAGGCCTGTGAATCAGAGGAAGAGGACAGTATCACGATGCTGCTGTGCACCCCATGGGGCCTGTTAACAGGATGCACTGTCCCCGGGCCCAGCCAAAACCCTATCAAACAGATGGGGATTGGGAGCTCCCAGCTGAAGCTTCGATTCTCACCCACATAGGGACCAGGCAAGTAGCTACAGCGGGGCATTTGGGGGCAGTGCCCCACCACCGATGAGCCCTGCCCCACCACAGGAGGATGCCAGACCCACCCCTGGACCCCCCACTCCCAGTGCCCCTTGCCCTGCAGCAGCAGGGAGGCTGGGAAAGGGAAGGGAAGCCGCCCTGCTGCTTCTGGTCAGTTCCACTCCCTGATGAACAGCCTGTTAGGCTGCAGAAGCAGGAAGAATACCCAGGGAGCCCCTACAGTTGGAGAGATGTGTGGCTACGGCAAGGTCCCGCAGGGCCAGTTCCAAGTTTTTGGGGGACCCTGGGCATACAGTGCCTGGGGCTCCCACCTCACCTGTGCATCCTTCTCCGGCTTGCAAGCCCTCCCCCCCACGCATGCTCAGTTGCCCGCACCCCATGCACCCCCTCTCCCCCAGCAACACCAGCCAGCGGATGCAGCTGTGAGTGCCCCCACCATTGCCAGCACGGGTGCTGCAGCTGCGCACCCACGTGCCCTTTCTCAATGACTCTGGGCAGCTGGGAGCATCGGTAAAGACGGGCGGCAGGGAAGGTACGTGGGCGGGGGTCAGCGGCAGTGGGCCCCACCGGACGTCCTGGGCCCCGGCAGCTGGCACACCTTCGGGTATGTTGGCCCTGGTGGGGGAGATGAGCAAGACTCCCCCACCCCCGGCTGCCATTTTCTCAACTCGATATCTCTCCAGGGAGCTGCCATTTACCCTGCTTGCAGTCCCATCGGTACATGTTAAGTTAGTCTAGCTTGCTACCTAGCAGTGCATAACAGAAAAAGAGCTAGAACTTCTGGCTGCCAGTCAATCTTAGGCTCTCCTGGCTATACTACACACACTGCCATATGATAATAATAATAGGGCAAGCAGCCCCAGAGGCTGAAATGGTCAGGAAAATGCCATGGGTGGGGTGGGGTTAAGCTCCCTTTCCCCATGCACCACAGTGCCGATCCAAACTGGCTCCCTGAGCACCTGAGAATCTAAGTTTCAACCCAGAATGCCAAGTGCACACCTGCGGGATGGGACACGTGGGCCAAGGAACAGTGGATCCTTCAGCCAGCCCTTCAATATCACCGGCCAAACTACGCATACGTCAAAAGAAACCACAACATTCTGCCCAGTTCTTCCACCTACAGACATTCCCAAGAGTTAAGAAGAATGCACGTGACCTCTCTCGTTTTGTGCATGCTCTACTGTTCTGCAAATATTTATTCTTTCGCCTAGTCACAGGGCAGGGCTCCCGGGCGTCTCTCCCCACCTCCTGGGCACTGGAGATCTTGCGCCACAACTCCTCCGCCTTCTGGGATTTCACCAGGTGATGTCCAAAACAGTTCCGCCTGTACCTTTATACACTCATAAGGACTAGAAACGTGGAAAACATACACACACTGAAAACAGACACTGTGTGTGTAAAGTGCCTCAAAGTCACAGCTGACTTGGGGCAACCCCGACAAGGGCCCTCAAGGCACGTGCAAAGCAGAGCAGGTTTGCCACGGCCTTCCTCTGCGGAGCCTTCCTGGGTGGTCTCCCTTTCACATACCGACCCTGCTGAGCTTCTGAGATCGGATGAGACTGGGCTATGCTGCCATGCTGCCCCCCCCCCCCCCCAAACCAGCATTAAGAAGCCAAAGGCTGTGGCTCTTCTGCTCTATCACAGCCGGGTGGACTGCACTTGGGCCCCATGGCATCTTCCAGAGATTTCTCATACAAAATCCTCTTCCGTAGAATCAAAGAATCACAGAGTTGGAAGGGGCCATACAGGCCATCTAGCCCAACCCCCCACGCAATGAGAAGAAGAAGAGATTGGATTTATACCCCGCCCTTCACTACCCAAGGGAGTCTCAGAGCGGCTTAGAAACTCCTTCCCCTCCCCACAACAGACACCCTGTGAGGTAGGTGGGGCTGAGAGAGCTCTGACAGAGACTGCTCTTTTTCAAGAACAGCTCTTATCAGAACTAAGGCTTGCTCAAGGTCATCCAGCCAGGTGCAAGTGGAGGAGTGGGGAACCAAACCCGGTTCTCCCAGATTAAAGTCCGCGCACTTAACCACTACACCAAACTGCAGGACCAGCCTAGAGCATCCCTGACAAGTGTTTGTCCAGGCGCTGCATAAAGACTGCCAGTGAGGGGGAGCTCACCGCCTCCCCAGGCAGCTGATCCCACTGTTGCACAACTCTTACCCTAAAAAAGGTTTTCCTAATATCCAGCTGGGATCTTCCTGCCCTTAATTCAACCCCATTATTGCAAGTCCTATACTCTGCTGCCAACAGGAACAGCTCCCTGCCCTCCTCTAAAAGTGACAGCCCTTCAAAGACTTAAAGAGAGCAGTCATGTCCCCCCCCTCAACCTCCCCTTCTCCAGACTGTTCATTCCCAAGCCCCTTAGCCTTTCCTCAGAGGGCTGGGTCTCCAGATCCCAGCAACCACCCTCTTCGATGCTGCGGTGACAATATAAAATTGGCGTGGTTTCGTTGATGTTTTTGCCCCTGTTCATCTCCAAGGCGGATGGCTTTGTTTGCAGTCAGCAGTCCCAGGGCTGCAGCTCACCTCCTTGGCCACACTGTGCCAATACAAGTAGCTCTCGCACGAGTCCATCTTCTCTTGATGCAGGAACTTGCATTTGTCGGGCACCAGGAGCGCCTCGCTCACAAATTCACCCACTGGGGAAGGGAAGGAGAGAGTGAGCAAGCGTCGGTTCCTTCCACAACTCAGCGGCAGTGTCCCCTCTAAGCTGAGCTAGTGTGCGCTAGCTCACAGAATTTTAGCCTCCGGCTCACAGATTTTTGTCTCCGCTCAGGAAGGAGGGGGCTCCAGAGCAAGCTAACTGATGCAGCCGCCAACTCGCTCGCTCACAACTTTCATGCCAGCAGCTCACAAAGTAGAAATTTTGCTCACAAGACTCCACAGCTTAGAGGGAACATTGCTCAGCGGTACAGCATAGTTTGGCATGCACAAGGCCCGAAGTTCAACCCCTGGCATCTCCATGCCAAATATCTCGAGAGAGCGTTTGAGGGGTAATGGGCCGCTTGCTAAAAGTCTTGGAGAGCTGGCTGTGCCGCAGGGCTAGAAAGCCCCAAGGGAATGACTCAGCTGACTCTCAAAGGTAATCCCCATAGCCACCTACGGAGCAGGGCTGTAGGTCAGCGGCAGAGTGTCTGCTTGACATGCAGAAGATCTCAGGTTCAATCCCCTCACACCTCCAGCTAAACGGATCAGAGAGTGGGTGAGGTGAGTGACCTCCTAAGACCCTGGAGAGCTGCAGCCAGTCTGGCCAGGCAAAACCGATATTGACAGTCCAAAGATCTGACTCACTATAAGAAAACTGCAAGAACTGACCTAGTCCAGTCATAAGGCTAGTCCAGGTCGAAGGCTGCATTCATGTATCATCGGTTATTGCATCATTGTTGCGCAATAGCAATAATTCCACCTGATATGAGGCACGGGGTGTTTTTTAAAATTGTGCCATCTATTGTTTTATTGGTTTTATTGCTTTGTGGATTTTATGCTGTAAGCCGCCCTGAGCCCACTTGTGGGATAGGGCAGGGTATTAATTTAACAACAACAACAACAACATCAACAATAGCAACAATAACAATAGCAACAATAACAATAATAAAAATAACAACAACAACAATAATAATAATTCATCACTGTTGACACAAGAAAATCCAGTTTGCTATTGCAAAATCACGCAATATTCAGCGATGCATGGACACAGCCTAACTGTGTCTCAACAACAGAAAGATGACAAGCAAGCCTTGGCAACTAGCCTCATCTGTGAGACAGCACTCCCCTGGAATCATGGTTCACAAGCAGCTAAGACAACCCACCGCCAACTTCCATTGCATATCACAGACCTGACTCACACACAGCTTACGGATTGCTTTTATTCCCATTTTACAGACTGAGAGAACTTGACCCCACAGGGCGGATGTGCGATAGGACCACCCCGACCTGCCATGTCACGTTGATCCTTGGTGGCCAGCCTATGTCGGGGACTTACCCAGACACCGATAGGGAACCACGATGTGCCGGTGGTTTCTGCACTTGGGTCGCCCCTTCTTGCACCAGTTGTCGATGGCGACAGGCTGGGTACCCTCCACGGCATTGGTGATCTGCAGCTCGGGGTATACCTGAGGGAGAAGAGAAGCGTCATGATGGTACGTCCTGGAAGAAAGGGACGGAGACGAACAAGATCTTTCTAGCTTTTTCTGGTGGCAACACAAGGAAGACAGCCAGAGGGGTGCCGCGCTTTGAATTTCAGACTACGAACTAGGGGATCTGGGTTTGAATCCCCCCCCTCTGCGAGGGAAACTTACACGGTTGTTGCTGTGATAATAACCCAGAAGAGGGGAGAACAATGTTGTATAAGCAGCTTTGGGTCCCCATTGGGGAGAAAAGGATAAGCATGTACATTTGCATGGGATAAATATTTGTTTGTTTGTTTATTTGGTTTATATACCGCCCTCCCCGCGAGCGGGCTCAGGGCAGCTTACAAGGTCACATATTACACTGTGACAGAGAAACAATATTTAAAATTTGAATTAGAAAATTTCAAAGTTTCGTAAAAAGCAGAGTGAAAGTTGCGCTCGGATGGAAACCTAAACCAGCGGTTCTCAACCTGTGGGTCATGACCCCTTTGGGGGTCGAATGACCCTTTCACAGGGGTCGCCCAAGACCAGTGGTTCTCTACCTTAATTCTTCTCAACCCTAATTATTTCCGTTGCTACTTCATAACTAATTTTGCTACTGTTATGAATCGTAATGTAAATATCTGGTATGCAGGATGTATGTTCATTGTTACAAACTGAACATAATTAAAGCATAATTAAAGTTATGAAGTAGCAACGAAAATAATTTTATGTTTGGGGGTCACCACAACATGAGGAACTGTATTAAAGGGTCGCGGCATTAGGAAGGTTGAGAACCACTGTTCTAAGCGGTGTTGAGGGATATCAAGCCACCAACCGCTAGGCGACGACTGTCAGCAGGGGAGGCCAAGAATGGAATTTGGATGCCCGCTGCCTCAACCAAAGGCCCGGTGGAACGGGCCCGTTTTATGAGGCCCTGCAGATTTGTAACAGATCCTGCAGGGCCCCCTGATCTCATATGGGAGCTGGGGCCAGGGCAGAAAGGGCGCTGGCCCTAGCTGAGGCTAGCTGGACGTCCTTCGGGCCAGGGACTACCAGAAGACATTGTTCAGCTGAGCACAAGGCTCTGCGGGGCACATACGGGGAAGGACGGTCCCCGAGATATGCAGGTCCCTGGCCGCATAGGGCTTTGTAAGTCAGGACTACAGTATCGACATTTGCACCCTTCCTTCCTTCCAAAGGCGCTGAGCAGCATATCAAAAGATGGCAGGTGGCCTCCCATCCAAGTACTGGATATGTCTTCAGACAGGGAACTAAAACAACTTCCTTCGGATCGTTTTCCAGACAGCTGACACCCAGGAACAGGACATCTTAGGGGTCTTTAAGTAGAGTTCACCACAAAGTGCTCTGGCACTGTACGGAAGATTGGGATTTGTGCTGCAGAAGTGTGCCCTTTCTCAAGGATGGTGTCAAATGGCACAGGGACCGATGAATGACATCAAACGGTGCAACCAAACGGGTGAGAAGCCGGCAGAACTAACGCTGTGAAGCTACCATAAAGCTTACTGTTGGCTAATATGCTCAGAAGTGAGAGAGACAGGGGTTCTGCACAACAGCTGGCAAAAACATTACGGGATGCAGCTGTGCGGTTGGAAAGATTCAGGAAAAATTCACTCCTGGCCAAAAATTCCTAGTGCCTTCTAAGTTCCTCCCTCCCACCCTGTCTTCGGCTTGGCTGCCTCACTCGAGTCTTTCCTGCGTCACCGAATTCCCTTTTGTCTGGAAACAGGGTGATCCCATTTTATCCTCACAACCATCCTGCCAGGGAGGCTAGGCTGGAAGTCGGCAACGGATGCCATTCGAGTGAGCTTCCGGGCCAAGAGGGTTTTTTTTCTGGTAACATTTACCAAAGCGCCTTTCCATGTAAAAAAGTGCCTGAGGCAGGGTCCGAAAACTGGAAAACGTACATCGTCAAACCTGTAAAACGCAGGTTTGCCTGACCCAGTCCCGCTCTGGGTGTCCTGTCTTTCTTGCACCCCAGCATATCAGCCAACAGCAAGCTGTACGATAGCTCCACGCCATTCGTTCTGCGGGTCCCTTGCATTTCTCTCACCCACCTGGTTGCACCCTTTGATGTCACGTACCAGCCTTTGCACAATCCACTGGTCCACATTCAGAGCAGAGCGCTATTGTCTGGATTCAGGTAGCTAATCAGGCATGGGGCGGTCTGTAAAAATGGATCCCTCTGAGCGGATCATTGGGCTTCCTTGATCATGCCGAGATTCAGCTTAGTACTGGTCAGAGACACAGGCTGTATCAGCCACAAAACTCGCTGGGGTAACTGTGGGCCAGTCATTTCCCCCCCCCCCCGACTAACCTACCTCGTAGGATTGTTGGTGAGGATTAGAAAATCCTCACCAACAACTCGAATGATAAAAGGGTTGGAACACTTTCCCTATGAGGAAAGGTTAAGGCGCTTAGGGCTCTTTAGCTTGGAGAAACGATGACTGAGGGGTGACATGATCGAGGTTTATAAGAGTATGCATGGGAAAGAGCAGGTAGAGAAAGAGGCACTTTTCTCCCTTTCTCACAATACAAGAACTCGTGGGCACTCCATGAAATTGCTGAGCGGTCGGGTTAGAACAGATAAAAGGAAGTACTTCTTCACCCTAAGAGTGATAAACACTTGGAATTCACTGCCACAGGAAGTGGTGGCGGCTACAAGCATGGACGGCTTCAAAAGGGAATTAGATAAGCATATGGAGCAGAGGTCCATCAGTGGCTATTAGCCACAAGGTATAGATAGGGACTCTGGGGCAAGTGATGCTCTGTCTTCTTGGTGCTTGGGGGGGGGGTCAACAGTGGGAGGGCTTCTAATGTCCTGGCCCCACTGGTGGACCTCCTGATGGCACTGGTATTTCTGGCCACTGTGTGACACAGAGTGTTGGACGGGATGGGCCTTTGGCCTGATCCAACATTGGCGTCTCTTATGTTCTTATGTTCTTAAAATGGAGGAGAGGAGAACAGCATTTGCTATCCTGAGCGCCACTGAGGAAGGTCACAAAAACTAAAATGACAACTTCTGGGATGGGTAAACAGAGCTTGGGCATCCTTAGCCGGATGACACTGCTGAAAATATTCACAACAGTGCTGGCACACGGGTGCTGAAAGTAGCAACATACACTGTGCATCAGGGAAGGGGGGAGGGGGGCATGGCTCAGAGGCAGAGCTTCTGCTCGGCATGCAGAAGGTCCCAGATTCAATCCCCGGCATCTTCAGTGAAAAGGACCAGGCAGCAGGTGACGTGAAAGACCTTAGCCAGAGACCATGAAGGGCAGGCTGCCAGTCTGAGTAGACAATACTGACCCTGACGGCCCAAGGGTCCGATTCAGTAGAAGGCAGCTTCATGTGTTCATCTGTTCAAGCACACTACCTCATAGATTGTTAGTCAGCGGGGTGCCATCGCACTCCAGAAAGATGTCACCGCTTGGCACGTGTGTGTTACCAGGTGGCTGCATCGCCGGATGTTTGTGTATTCAAGGCACTGAGTATGAATGCATTCGAGATGGAGTGAGTAAATCCTGAACTCGTGGGCGCCTGACCCATGATTTGGACGCTGGCACTTTTTGCCTACCCTCGTCATGCCAATAACGTCGTTCCGAGTGGGCTTGCCGAGGGGAGCATTCCGTTGGCGTACTGGCTCACCAGCACACAAAGGGACGACGTTTCAGTGAGGTTATTATTTCGTTTTTCCGCTTGTTCTTTCGAAGAGCTCAGAGCGGACAGGTGACGTTCCTGGGTGGCCCCACCCCCAACCCCCGACATCTGTCCCATTCTGCTTCCCAGGCTTTACGCACCCACGGACCATTTCTCTGGGCCTGGTTTGGGACAGCGTGAGAGATGTCCAATGGTACACCAGGCAAGAACAGCTTTAACTGGGGATCAGGTTAACATGGGAACTGAGTTCGAGCGCAGGGTTAGGATCGTGGCATTGGCTGTTTGAAAGGCCGGGCTAACTGTGTGGGTTGAGAGTCAGGGAAAGA
>NW_015164228.1:337206-341158 GCF_001447785.1 Gekko japonicus
GAGCTTTGGGGAGAGAGCGGAATTGGGGGGGGGGCGTGGTACCTCCTGGCAGTAGCTGCGGATCTCTTCGGCGGTACGGAAGCAAGTGTGGGTGCCGAAGGCGTCCGGCTCCCAACGACCCGTTTGTACGTTCAGATGCAACACCAGCTTCCCGCAGAACATGGCCACTTGGGGGTCCCCGAGCGGGGGACCGAGGGCGGCTCCCATGACCTGCAAGACACCAAGAGAAGGGACGTGACCCCTGAATTCTCCACAAAGACCCCCGTCTGGCCGATCTCGCAGGGCAGGGGAAAGGGGACACACACACACACAGGTTTGCTTCCACAGCTGATGAAGAGTTCCGGGGCCTTCCCTAGAGGGATGTCCCTGCTGGCCTGCTCAAATCTGGGTATCCACCTGCCCAGTCCCCTTTTCTCCCTTCCCCCATCCTTGTTTGTACCATCTCTCTCTCTCTCTCTCTCTCTCTCTCTGTCTTCTCCTCCTCAGCAACCACGGGGATGTTGTTGCCGTGGTAACCGCTCCCCATGGAGTTGCCGGATATTCTCTGTTGCCATGGAGACCAGCTCCCAGATGGAAATTAATACTGCATCACCAGCCCCTCCCGCGCGGCAGCTTCTCCTCGTCCGGAGCCCCCTCCCCACTAAGGCCGCACCTCCTCTTTTCTCACTCTCCCCCTCAACAACCGCCTCCCACTCTCCGCTCCTCCACCCCCCCCCCACATCTCTCCAGACTCGCACCCCCTCCTCTCGTAAGGGCTCTCTCCTTCTCAGAGGCCTTCCTCCCAATTTGAGGAGGCATGGTTTCTCCGAGCGTCCCAGCACTCTCTCATTAGGTATCATGCCAGAGGGCGGATGGGGCCTCCGGACTTGGTTGCGTTGATCATGTCACACCCTGACAGCAGGGGGTTCCAGGCCTCCGGTCACCACCTGGCCGAGCAACAGACCCTGTTTCTACCACTTCTCCCAGCCTGATCACAAGAATGACAAGAGGGCGGCATCCACCTGACACACACAAAGGGCAGGAGACCCCAAAGGGGAGATAAGACCCCTCCCAACGTCCATGCTATAAGATAATTATAAGCGAGGTTATAACAGGGGCAGGGTGGAAGGAGGCACAGGAACCGGACACTTGAGAAACAAGGGCTCCAACACCACCAGAGAGTTCAGTGTATGTGTGGCAGTAATTTTAGGGGTGTGTGACTTGAAAAGGGCCATAGGTCTGGGACAACAGCGGAAGCAGAGACGGGTTCAAGTTCAGGCATGCAGGTGGCAACCGGACTGCAAATTCTGAACACCTCTCCCTCTTTCCTTACAGTCCAAATCCTGCTTCAGATTTGTGTGTGTGTGTGTGTGTGTGTGTGTGTGTGTGTGTGTGTGTGTGAGAAACGGGGACGGTCATAATTTCTCGACTCTGGTCTACAGGTGAAGACGAGGACTCAAGGGCCTGGGGGCACGGGGGAATGCCCCAAGCGTACTCAGAATGGAAGTGGGGAGCTAAGAAGAAAGGGATAACAATGAGTGTATTTGTATGGGGGGGGAGCAGAAAAAGACAGAACACGGCAAAGTGGATGCAATTCTGGAGGTGGGGCTGTTGCAGCAAAAATAAACTGGAATCTAATGGCACCTCGAGGACTAGCGCCTTAACTACGGAGTGACACCTCAAATATTGAAATGGGCTTCCCCCGGCCATGGCAGGCATGAACTAGCTTAACCACAACAGAGAACGGTCTTGGTATTCTGCTTGATTCGATTCAAGTCGTTACACACAAGGACAGTTCAACTCTGCGCCCCCTGCATATTGTGGCCCCTTGCTGGGTTCCCCGCTCCAACAACACCCCCTCCCCACATAACACAACTGCATAGTGAGGATATCCACTCATCGCATCTAATGCTCCCTCTACGCAGTGGAGTCTTGTGAGCAAAAATTCTACTTTGTGAGCCGCTGGCATTAAAGTTGTGAGCAAGCGATCTGGCCACTGCATAAATTAGTTTGCTCCAGAGCCATCCTTCCTGAGCTAAGACAAAAATGTGTGAGCTGGAAGCTAAAAAACTGTGAGCTAGCTCACACTAACTCAGCTTAGAGGGAACACTTCGCACCTGAAGAAATGTGCTCTAGAGCCTGAAAGCTTATGCTGGAATCCAGGTTTGTTAGTTTCAAAGACCTCTTTCATACGGGCTCTTTAACCCACTTGGGCTTCTGAAAGCAAATGGGTTTTTAAGGTTTCACACACTTCTAACGATGAAAATCCAACCAAAAACTCACACTGGAATAAAACAGGTTTTGGAAGGGAGGAAATGGCTTAAGGCTTCAAAAACTGCAGGAGGACAAGGTTTTATCCTGCCGGCATGTGAAACCTTTTAAAAAATCGAATTGCCTTCAGAAGTCAAGGAAGGCTAAAAAGGCAGCACCGCAGGGATCTAAGGTGCTACCTGTTTAAGTGTGTGTGTGTGTGCGTGAAAAAAAGAGTGTGTGTACACACCCACACCGGACCTGGAGAAGGGCTGTGGCTCAGTAACAGAGCATCTGCTTGGCATGCAGAAGGTTCCAGGTTCAATCCCTGGCATCTTCAGTTAAAAGGACCAGGCAGTAGGTGATGTGAAAGACCTCAGCCTGAGACCCCGGAGAGCTGCTGCCAGTCCGAGCAGACAATACTGACCTTGAGGGACCGATGGTCTGTATAAGGCAGCTTCATGTATAGGGGGAGGGTTGCAGCCCAGGGAAAGGACCTCTGCTTTGCATGCAGTAGGGTCCAGGTTCAGCCCCTGGCATCTCTAATTAAAAAGGATCAGGGAGGAGGTGATGCGAAAAACCTCAAGCCGGAGACCCCGGAGAGCGGCTGCCCGTCTGAGCAGACAGTACTGGCTTCGATAGGCCGATGGTCTGATTCAGTATAAGGCAGCTTCATGCATTCATGACGGCGGAGAAGTCAGGCCCAGATTAAGTTGGATCCTGTAGCTAAGCCGCTGCTGCTCCGAGCGATTACAGTGTGCTGCCGTAATAATTTGGTGGCGCGATGACCTCCCTCCAGGCTGGAGTGGAACGGGGTTAGGCATCAAAGACAGGCTTCCTAAACCTGCACCCTGCCCAAGACTCGGATGCACGGGTGGGCGTGTGAAGCATGAAGGTGGCGGGGGAGGGGGAACCGACCATGACAAAGACCGTGGCTGGAACAAATGGGAGCTGGGATGGCAGGGAAGCAGTTAATTGGCCCCAGGATTAATAAATGTAGTACTAATCCCCCCCTCGTGCTCTCCCCTCCCCGCACAGCACTTAGTGAGATGAGATAGAAAGGGAGAGAAAGCTTCCACCTGTTCCCCCCCCCTGCACACACTGGATCTCATGGGGGGGGGAGGCGCTGCAGGGGAGAAAAAAAGCAAAGGTGGAAAAGCTGGTACAGAAATCAATGGCCCGGCCTCTTGCAGAAGGGGTCGGCCAAAACCCTTCAAGAGGAAGGCAACCCGAAAGAGAGAGGGAGAAGCCGAGGAGGTGGGGACGGAGTGTGTGTGTGTGTGTGGGGGGGAGGTCTGTTTTATTGGCCTCCCTCGGTGCTGCCCCCCCATCCAGTCCTCTTCAGCTGATGCAAGCTGTCCTTGCATCTCAGCACCAGCTGGCTCGGGCAGAAGGAGGCAAAGGTAGGCTTCTCGCCAACAGGAGTGGGGGGGGGGAGAGAAGAGGTAGGATAAGCATCCTTCATTCCTCGTGAGGCCCGGTGAGTCAAAGGCCCCCCCCCCAAAAAAAAAAATCTGGAGAAACCGCAGCCGGGGAATGGTGATTCCACCAGTCCTAGAGAGAAATCAAGAAGTGAGGGTTTCTTTACCAGAGGAGGGGATTTCTCACCTCCAGTTCTTTACGTCAGCTCTTTTGCTACTCAGTCAAGTGAGCAGCAAATATGGGGAGGGACACTGCCTAAAAAAAAAAAAAAAAAAGCCGAAAGAGCAAGGGATGGGCGGGA
>NW_015164228.1:341218-344172 GCF_001447785.1 Gekko japonicus
TGTTCCCATGGGCCAGGCCCCCCCCCCAGCTGGAACCAGAACAAAATGAACCCTCAGATATCAAACGGGTTCCCCAAATATCCCTCAACCCCTAATGTTTCCCCCCCCCTTCAACAAGAAGTGTTTACATTTTAAGTCCCCCAAACCGTTTTCCTATGCAACGAAAACAAATGGGATAATTCAGAACCTATGTATATTAAAAACTATATCTAAAGCAATATTTTGGGGAAGGAATCATGGCTCAACGGCAGAACCACTTCTTTGCAGGCAGAAGGTCCCGAGTTGAATTCCCTGCATCTGCAGTTAAAGGTATGAAGGGATTTGGAATGAAGTCCTTCCACCCTGCAAAGCCGCTGCCAGTCGGAGCAGGGAAAACTCAACTCAATGGATGAAGGGGATAACATTGGTGTAAGGCTGTTTCATTCAGGGAGGAAACCTGTCCCCGGTTAAGTTCTAGTTAGAGGATCACAGGCAGCCAGTGTTGGGAAAGAGTTTGTTCTCCTGTGATGCTGAGGTGCTGCTGCCAAACCAGGCAGGCAATTCAGGGACCGACAGTCTGACTCAGCATCATGTGTTTATTAAAGTGAGGGGGCGTGGCACAGGCATTGCTCACAGTAGGTTCCAGGTTCAACCCCTGGCATCTCCAATTCAAAGGGCCAAATAGGAGCTGATGTGAAGAACCTGAACCTAAGATCTCAGAGAGTGGCTGCCTGCCAGCCAGTGCCAACAACACTGAGTTTGATGGACCTATGGCCTGACTCAACATAAGGCTGCTTCATATGCTCCTATATAGTACCCTTCTTGAGAATGGACCACGGCTCAAGGGAAGCGCACAAGTTTCGCATGCAGAAGGTCCCAGGTTCAATCCCTGGCAGCTCCAATTAAGGGATTTCAAGTAACTTATTGTGGGAAGAACTTCCTCCTCCTGAGACCTTAGAGAGCTGCTACCAGTCTGAGTGGGGAATTCGAGGCTCAACAGGTCAACGGGGAGGGACTGTGGCTTAGTGGCAGAGGATCAGATCGGCACACAGAAAGCCCCACATTCAATCCCTGGAATCTCCAGTCAAAAAGATCAGGTAACAGGAGATGCAAAAGACCTCTGCCTAAGATCTTGGACAGCAGCTGCCAGCCAGAGTAGACAATACTGTTCTTGATGGACCAATGAATGAGACAGCTTCTGATGCACTTCCCAAACACTATTAAGCAAAGCAGGACAATTCAAGGAAGGCCACAATGGACATGACCACTGCTGATTGTGTGTGTGTGTGTGTGAGTCTCTTTGCCAACCAATGGGAACTGCCTTGCTGGACGCGACCAAAGGGCCACCTCACTCTGCATTCAGACCCCAACAACTACCAGCCAGATATCTCAAGACACTCCCCAGCAAGAGAGGCAACCCTTTGCTTGCCTTTCAGCCTCTGCAGCTAAAAGAAATGTATGCTGCCTCTAATAGTGGAAGCGCCATTCCACTTGAGATTTCTTTACCTGTGACTCTATCTGGTCCCTTTAAAAACCATGTTAGGCTAGAGGGCCTATAAGAACGGATGAAGAGCCTGTCTCCCTTATGGCATAAGGTGGTTCCCACGACCCAGAAGAAACCAGAATAGTGTTCAAGCATGGTGTGTGTGTGTGTGTGTGTGAAGATTCCTATTGGCTGCCGGGTGTGTGTGTGTGTCACACCTTTGATCACCTTCTTGTGGAAAGACCTCTCTCACACCTGAAAATCCCCTACGGTACATCACAGTCTCTCCCGAATCTGTTTCTTATGCTGGGGTCGGCTATTTAGCATTTTAAATTCCGGCAAATTGCAAACACAACCACCATGGCTTCTCTGATGCAACACGCCACCCAGGCTGTTCACTGCAGTCAATTTCCTCCAAAGAGCTAAGCAAAAGTATGGGGGGGGCACCTCCCCCCAATACACAGACACATGGCAAATGTCTCACAAAGCAAGGCCTCTCCTTCCGACAAGCCCCCCCCCCCTCAGGCCACAGAGTCCCCAGGGCAGAGCCCAGCTAGAACACCTTCTGCACCCAATCCCTGCGGGCCAAGAAACGGCAGGAGACGGGTGAAATCTCCTTTGGGCCGGAGACGTCTGCAGCCTCCCAAAGGGTCTGCCTCCCTCTCCTTGGCGCCAACAACAGCTTTCAAAGACGACAAAGAAGCCAGGAGAAGAGAGGCCGTGGCCCACAAGGCGCCTGTAGGCCAGAACAGCCACCCACTTAGAGGGCCGTGGGCAGGGAACATGCCAGGCAGGGAAGTGACTTGGTGCTGCACCGTTCCCCGAAGGCAGCAGTGGGCACCACAGCTAAGATGTCAGATGGGCAGTTCCACTGGGCACGAGTCAGGCTGCGTGTTGCCACTAGCCTCTGTAGGCCCCAACCTAAGGGGAGGGGTCGCCAAGGCCACCTTTGGGGTGACCCTTCAACCCTTGGTCTTCCTTGGAAAGGGGAACCTCTGCTTAGGCCCAGAGACCCTGCTAGAGGGGCAGATCCTCGGAGGTCCCTTTCCGGAGCGACAGAGAGTGGGGGAACACTCCCTTCCCTTAGGCAAGATTTGCCCGCAACAAGATCAGGTGCCAGAGATGGAAGAATAACAGCACACACACACACACACACACACACACACACACAGAGGGGAAGCTGGCAGACCCCCAAGCCTTGACAGGAGTCCCTCCCTCTCCCACCTGCAACATCTGGGGCTAAAAAGGGAGATTCGAGGGGACCTTTGGAAACCCTTGGCAAAGCAAACCCCCCCCCATCAGAGGGGGTGGGGCAGATGGGCCCCCTACCGCCCTCCTGGGCAGCAAACATAGGCCCCTGCTTCTCCCCATCCTTTGGCCCCGGGGCGCCAGGCAAAGCAGATCCTGAAGATGGCTGCCCGAGGGGCGTAGGTGTTTGGCTCCCCCCTCCACGTTCCGCTCGCCTAGCCAAAGACCCCCCCCCCGACCCCTT
>NW_015164228.1:344770-350362 GCF_001447785.1 Gekko japonicus
CGGCAGCCGGCCTAGGGGCGGGCCTCGCGCGCAGGGGCGGCTTCGCGAAAGGGCGGGAGGGAGAGAGGGGCCGCGGCTCAGCCTCTCTGGGAGCCGTGGTTAGGGAGCGGCGCTCTGTGCATGCTCAGAGACGCCCCGGTGTGGCGCGGGAGGTCGAAAAAGCAGGGCTCTTCCGCCCGCCTCTTCCCCGCGGAGCCTGCTCCCTCTGAGGCGGTGGGAACACGAAATGCGGCTTGAGCTCGCGTGTGCCTTGTTCAGCTGAAGCCGCGTCCTGACGTGCACAAGGAGACCACCCGTAATTGCGAGATAGGGTTGCCAACCTCCAGGTGGGGCCTGGGGATCTCCTGCTTTTACAACTGATCTCCAGCTGACAGAGATAAGCTCCCCTGGAGAAAATGGCTGCTCTGAAGGGTGGACTCTATGGCATTGTACCATGCTGAAGCCCCTCCCCTCCCCAAACCCCGCCCTCTCCTGGCCCCACCCCCAAAGTCTCCAGATATTTTCCAACCTAGACCTGGCAGCCCTATTGCGAAACGTATGAATAGGGTCTACCCATAGCTCTTTTCATAGCTGGAGTATGCTGGGGGCGGAGTGAGGTTTTGCTCCCAGCCAGCCGCCCAGCGTTGGGGACCTGAGGCCTACAGAATCTGCTAAGGGCGCCTAAGTTGTAAGGGTGCCAACCTCCAGGTAGTGGCTGGAGATCTGGGATCACAACTGGTTTCCAGGCGACAGATCAGTTCACCTGGAGAAAATGGCTGCTTTGAAGGGTGGACTCTATGGCATTGTACCATGCTGAAGCCCCTCCCCTCCCCAAACCCCGCCCTCTCCTGGCCCCACCCCCAAAGTCTCCAGATATTTTCCAACCTAGACCTGGCAGCCCTATTGTGAAACGTGTGAATAGGGTCTACTGATAGCTCTTTTCATAGCTGGAGTATGCTGGGGGCGGGAGCGAGGTTTCGCTCCCAGCCAGCTGCCCAGCACTGGGGACCTCACGCCTACAGAATCTGCGCGTGTATCCTTTTACAGGCGTCCTCTGTTCGGGCCTTTGCTAAGGGCGTCTAAGTTGTAAGGGTGCCAACCTCCAGGTAGTGGCTGGAGATCCAGGATCACTACTGGTTTCCAGGCGACAGATCAGTTCACCTGGAGAAAATGGCGGCTTTGGAAGTTGGACTCTGTGGCATTATACCTCACTGAAGGCCCTCTCTGCATCCTGTCCTCTTCAGGTTTCACTCCCCAAATCTCCAGGTATTTCCCAACCCAGAGCTGGCAACCCGAAGTTTGGGAGGTGGGATCATTGAGTGCAGACCCTTTCCCTCTCGCCTCCACACCTTGGGTTTACCGTTTACACAGCTTTGCTTTGCTGTCCAGTGTTCCAAGAGCCAAATCCCAACTTTCCTTTTTTGTTGTTTTTGTTTCTGGCAGGTTTCTAAAAGCTGCAGGCAGGTAGAAGTCTGACAGGGGGAGATGTCATACCACTTTTCATACTTTCCCTGTTGAATTTCTTCCTGTCAGGCAGCTGGCGAAGAAACAGGAGGCCTGGCAGCACCTCCCCCCTGTGGCATCCATAGTGTAATCTTGCCACTGGAATACCTTCTAGGTGGAGTGTTCATGATGTCGGTCTCCTTGGGCAATGCTTCCTTTCGGAGCTTGCTGGAGCCACTGTGCTTTCCTGCCTTCCCTTGTATCCCCCACACCCCCTTCCAGGTTAACTGTTTTTTTTTTTTGCAAAGGTTTTTTTTTTTTTAAGTTTTGCCCTGTCTTTACTGAAGTTGTGTTATTGTGCCTTTTAAGGTCTCCTGGCAGCGGTGGTGTTTCGCGTGGTGCTGTTCTTATCCAGCGGCCGTATCGTCGTTGCGAATCAGTCTTCACGGGCCTTACTTCATTCTAATGGATCGTGATGGTTTTAGCGTGCAAAGCTGCCACAGACACGTTTGATGGAGAGGGCGATTCGGCGAGAGGGCTAAGTCACCCTCCTCCGTCTCTGCCTTCCCGCTTGCCATAAAAGACGTTCACCTGGATAAAAGATATACTCGCCGCGGGAGAGCCAGTTTGCGGAGAGCTTGATGCTGGTTGATGTTCCCACCTTAATTTCCCCCTCCCTCCATCCTAGCGTCGTCATCAATGTCCTATCTGCAGCTCAAAGTGAACGGGGCCAAGACAGGCGTCTAATTTTTCCATCCCCCCCCCCTTTCCTTTCACTGTTACGGATGCTTTTTGCTCAGTGACCAAGCACGCCCCCCCCACAACCTGTTCCTTTCCCTTCTCTGCCCTCATCTTTACCACTGTCACACCGCAGCACTTCTCTGTCCTTCAGTATACATTGTCTCAGGGCACCAAAGGTTGCCAACAGGCCTGGAGAAGAATGTCATGTCCCTTTAATAGACACTTAAATGTGTGGAAGCTTGCAGCTGAGACTTTTCATGGCATGGAGGTCAATAGGGTCACCTGGTAAATAGCATTCATTAAGGTTCAAGGGGCAGGGCATTTTTCTTCTTCTCCAGGGCTGTTGGTAACCTTAGGAACACTTGGGGCTGGGGTGGGTAATGAGCCCCTCTCTTACCTGGATGGTGACCTCCTTACGTCAGAGCTTTCCAATGAAGAAAGGGATGTAAGGAAAAAAAGAAAGGGCCAGATGTAAGCATTCACCGTCCAGAGGGCTCCGTGCACCTTGTCTTGTTTCAGCGCTTACAACCACCACCACTATCAGTTGCTGAATTGCAACTGATAATGAAGCTCAAGACAATGCATCTACCTGGATTGAATGGAGACCTAGGTTTCCTGTCTCATTACCAATGCGAATTTCTCCACGCCGACTACCTCTCTGCATATCTCACCTAAATCCAATCACACCTGCTGTTGTCATTTGCCTGCCAATGTCATTCGGCATCTGAAATTACTCCACTTTCCAGTAAATGGGACATATGGACTCCCGTTCTAGCTGTATCTGAAGAAGTGAGCAGTGACTCACGAAAGCTCCTACCCTGCCACATATTTTGTTAGTCTTTAAGATGACACTGGACTCTTACTCTTTTCTGCTGCTACAGACAGACTAACACGGCCACCCATCATGATCTACAATACTCCTGTGAGGTAGGACAGTATTAGCACCCTTCCCCTCTTGCAGATGGGGCTGAGAAAATGCAGCTTCTAAGACGATATGGAGAGCTTGGTGCAGAGGCAAGAGTTGGTTATCTCTCTCCCCCTATGCTCCGCCATGACAGCTTTGCTCACCTGAACAGGGTTTTCTGCAGGTGCCGACCTTCAAATGGGCAAAATCAATCACTTGCCCGTACAGGTGTCTTCTCTGTTGTGGCCCCCACCTTGTGGAATGGTCTGCCCGAGGAGGTTAGGAAGGCTCCCGCTCTCCTGGCTTTCCGCAAACTATGCAAAACTGAATTATTCAAGAGGGCTTTTCCATGCCAGGCAATAGAGTTGCCCTGTACTAAATGGTTCGCAAAGTTACTCGGACAAATTATTAGTGTCCAGCTTGCTGAAACGGGGATCCTAATATGGAACTTTGCATCATCTAATGTGCCGTGGTGATATTTATGCTTTGTTTCAGTTCCGTTTTTAGACTTCTGCTTGCTTCTACGACCCTAATCCGGTTGCACTGCTTTCTGAATGCCCCATCCGTCGATTGTATTGGCTCGCTCTGTGTGACCCTCCCTGACTCCCAGTGAGAAAGGTGGACTATCCATAACACACATACAATTTGAGCTGGGGACTGGCCGGATCACAGCTCCTCCTGCTTGTCATTGTGAGGTCACTGGTCCCAAAGAAGCGGCACGATCTGTTTTGGGCTGGGAGGTATGGCTCGTGCCGCCACACAAACAGCAGGTCAGGCCTCTGCTCCCTCGAGGTCAGCATTGTCTCCTCTGATGGGCAGCCGCTCTGCGGGTTCTCAGGCAGGGGTCTTGTAATATATCCAGTCAGACCGCGTGGCCGGCTAGGGCTCCATGTGGTCAAGCACAAACGTCGAGCTTCGCTCTTAGAGACAATAGACTATGCGGATCCTAGCCTGCACCAATCAGGGGGCCAGGTCCCGGCTGAGAGCCTATGGAACTCTCGGCCACTGTAAATAACCTATTGGGAAGTGGGGGGGTGTTATGGGTGGCGGTTTCGCGGGGAATATAAGCCGGCCTGCGAGCCAGCAAAAGCTGTCTTGTTCCTGATCGAATAAAGTACGCTTTGCTGAAATCACTCTCCGTCTGCGTACTTTTCACTGTCTGCAGCAGCAGAAAGGAGTAAGAGTCCAGTGTCACCTTAAAGACTCACTGTGCCAGTCCAAGTAAAATGGCCACCAGCACAGACCTTTTTCGGCTTGGAGAGGCACTTACCCCATTCCGGCATACGTTTGATCGACTAAGTTTTTGCCTGCTTTGCAGATGTGAAAAGCAGAGGAATCCTGCCAGAAAGAGTTGGCAATCTGGGCTGTTGGCGCATGTGTGCCTTCTGCCATCCCCAGAGCAGCAATAGCTGGCCCTCAGTGCTCTTAGGTGCAGATCGCTTTTCAATCCAAGGCCTAGGAGCCAGAATTATATTCTGTTCACAGGCTTGGGGTTGCCAGGCTGAAACCCAGAGATTCAGGATGTTCCCTTCACGTTCCTAGATGGTTGCTGTTACCAGTAGGGCTTTGAGCACACCTTGCGTTGGGAGGGAATGTAAAGGAACAGTGCAAACCTCCGAATTACAAACGCCCAGCGAGGGTCTATAATAAAATCAGGGACACCAAGTCCTAGGGTTGCCAAATGACTCATTCGGCCTCCTTTTGTGCCTTTCACTTTGTCCAGCTTTTCATGATATAGAGAAAAATATCCTCGCATATTGGTATCCGAGCAAAGGAGCAGGCACAGGCAGGGATGGTCTTACCTATAAGGCAGTGGGGGGGGGGGCAATTGATTAGGACCCTGCATTACGGGGAGGGTCCAGTGGCTAGTGGGGGCGATATACGATATGACCTGCAGAAGAATCCTCCATAAGGCAGTGCCCGTGTATAGAACGAATATCCTGATTCATAACCTGATTCATAAAAACGCTGATAGCAAAAAACAACAACCACCACCACCAATCCCAGAGATAACTTTCCATTTCCAGCTGTCTACCTGACCTTCACAAATGAGGAATTCCACTTGCGTTTGTAGGAGGTTTTTGTTGTTGTTATTTACTACTACTACTACTGTTATTATGTAATTAGTGCCCAAACCTTGTATATCTAGCTGGCTCTATTCAACAGCCATAACTGGAATACTGGCAAATAAAAACAGAGTCAAAACACAAACCATGGTATGTTTTTGAAGAGACAAGCATTGAAAAAACTGGGGGGGGGGGGGGCGCTTATTGTTATTCTGTTTCAGAGTGGGTTGAGTGGGAATAAAGGGATGGGGGGCCCAATCCTTGACTGTGTCCCAGGGCCCCAGAATCAATAAGATTGCAGTGAAGAGTTCGCAGGTCTGTGCCCCAAAGTTAGAACATAAGAGACGCCAATGTTGGATCAGGCTAAACACTCTGTGTCACACAGTGGCCAGAAATACCAGGTGCCATCAGGAGGTCCACCAGTGGGGCCAGGACATTAGAAGACCTCCCACTGTTGAC
>NW_015164228.1:350465-350724 GCF_001447785.1 Gekko japonicus
CTGAAGTTGCCGCCAGGCATGCGGATACTTATTTCCGCACATCGGGAGCACCTGGGGGGGAGGGAGATGTTTGTGCACACTTGGGGCAGTCCCCAGGTGTGCACAAAAATCTGAAACCTGTAAAAATATATCAGGGGGGATACTTAATCCCCCAAAAGTGACAGAACGTCCCCTGCGCATGCGCAGGGAATGCTCTGCACCCGGCCTTGCCGCCGCTACCTCGGAGGGGGGGGAGACCAGTGAGGCCCGGGCTGCTGCT
>NW_015164228.1:352711-352976 GCF_001447785.1 Gekko japonicus
ACGGGTGTGTTTTGGGTGGCGGTTTCTCGGGGGATATAAGCCAGCCTGCAAGACGGCCAAAGTTGTCTCTTTCCTGATTGAATAAAGTACACTTTGCTGAAATCACTCTCTGTCTGCGTACTTTTCACTTCCCCAATGGTTTTGACCCTTTCTACTTTTCCTTTCAGTTTCCTCCCCACATGTCCCCTCTTATCAGAGAAGTTACCCCTTTTAAAGTTAAAAGTGGTTGTGTCAGTCTTTTTGGCCAATTCCCTATTTATACAAA
>NW_015164228.1:353260-362965 GCF_001447785.1 Gekko japonicus
GTGGCCAACTTGGGAGCCAGCCGGAACTCCGTTCCTGTGCGTTCCTGCCCAAGAATAGCCCTACTTAGGACCAAATCAAGGATCTCCTCTCCCCTGGTAATGTGTCATATTATGCTAATGAGTTCCGGCTGAGCGTGGCCAACTTGGGAGCCAGCCGGAACTCCGTTCCTGTGCGTTCCTGCCCAAGAATAGCCCTACTTAGGACCAAATCAAGGATCTCCTCTCCCCTGGTAGGTTCCGTGACCATCTGCTCCATAGCATAGTCAGCTGAAAGCAAGTAAAAAAACACTCACCCCTCTGGCAGCTCTGTCTCCTGCTCAGCTGGGCCTGCTCTGCCTCTGGCAAGGTGCTTCCTTAAATAGAGGCATCTCCCAGCAGAAGGCGAGGCAGCAGATATTCAAATTCACCCAGGCACTCAATCACAGGCAAACAATGCCCCTTCCTCTTCCTCTCAATTACAGTCAATCACAGTCAAACAATGCCCCTTCCTCTCCCTCTCTCAAGCAGCCAGGACTCTGCAACAACTGTAATCACTTTCACACACTCCCAAACACAGTCCTCCCACACAATATCCTCAGCTGAATCCCCTCAGCTGAAAGCAAGTAAAAAAACACTCACCCTCTAGCAGCTCTGTCTCCTGATCCTGCTCAGAGCTCAGCTGGGTCTCCGGCCAAGTTCTAGTGGACAATAGGAATCCACATGAGGAACAAACGTGCTTCTCAAAACTCATTCCACCACCCCCCAATCTGGCCCGAACCTAGCCATCCATAAGAGATGATACTGTGGCTCAGTGGAAGAGCTTCTTCTTTGAATGCAGAAGGTCCCAGGTTCAATCCAAGTATCTCTGGTGAAAAAAGAATAGGGAGTAGGTGACGGGAAAGACCTCAGCCTGAGACCCTGGAGAGACGCTGCCAACCAGAGTAGACAATACCGACCCTGATGGACAAGGACAAGGCAGTTTTCGTGTGTCTTTATGAAGGGGGTGGGCTGTGGCTCATTGGCAGAGCAGCCCCTCAGCGTGCAGAAGGTCCCAGGTTCAATTCCTGCTTTCTCCAGTTTAAAAAGAACCGATACCTGGCCTTTTCAACTAAAAAGGTCAGGTAGTAGGTGATGTGCTGTGAAAAAGTTCGGCCTGCCAGTCAGAGTAGACAATACTCTGTTGCTAACCTCCAGGTGGTACCTGGAGATCTCCAGCTATTAATGTCCAGAAGATCAAGATCAGCTCCCCTGGAGAAAATGACTACTCTGGAAGATGGACTCTATGACATTGTACCCTGCTGAGGTCCCCCCTCCCCAACCCTCCCAGGACTCCCCCCCCCCCAATTCTCCAGGTATTTCCCAACACAAAGCTAAGAAAATACAAACAGGCCAGACCAAGTTTCTGATTCAGGATAAAGCCGCTTGATACTTTCTGGGTTGTTGTTGTGTGGGTTTTTTTTTAAAGCACTGTGGCCTGGATGATTTTATCCAAATCTCAAAGACTCACATCGCGTTGCGCAAGATTGATGTGGAGGCCAAATCAAATTGCTGGACGGTGTTCCCAAGTTGGCTCTTGGCTCCATCCTCGGGCCAAGGCTGGAAAACAGAGGGTGCTGTCTCTCTGGACTCATTCCTTCCCACACCCCTCTGCTGGTGATTGCTTAGTATTTCACCACAGGCCATGGTAGGAGGATGGACGTCGTCGCCTGCCATGTGTTCTAGGAAAGCCGGGACTGGTCCGAAGAAATAATTGTGAAAGTTCTGCTCTTACCGGCAGTTACGCCTCCCTTTCCCCAAAGTCTTGATATTATCAGAGCTATTCTGGGGGAGGGGGGAAAATCCAGCTGACCCCCCTTGTCGAAGCCCTTCCTTGGAAGGGGAGGGGGGGTTAAAGATGCCTCCCTCCAACGTTTATAGCAAAATATCCTCCGTGGGGAAGAGACAAAGCACTGAGTGCGTTTAGCGAGCAGCCATGTTCACCAGGAACACCGCTTGCCATGTGTTGCGGAAGAGGCCCTCCGGGTCGGATCAGGACCTTTCCAGATGATAAAGGCAGTGCTTTGCTCTTGGTGCTCTGGTTACGCTGGTGGCAGTAGCACAATCACATGTCCCCATAGAATTGGGAGAGGGGAGAAACAAGAAGAAGAATCTTTTATACCCTGCTTTTCAATACACGAAGGAGTCTCAGAGCGGCTTACAATCGCCTTCCCTTCCCCACTCCACTGCGAGGCAGGTGGGGCTGAGAGAGCTCTGAGAGAACTGTGACTGGCCCAAGGTCACCCAGCAGGCTTCATGTGTCTCAAAGCGGCTTACAATCGCCTCCACAACAGGCACCCTGTGAGGTCAGTGGGGCTGAGAGAGCTCTTCGAGAACTGCTCTTGAGAGAACAGCTCTGAGAGAACTTGTGACTGACTCAGTCACCGAGTTTGATTCCCCACGCCTCCACGTGCAGCTGCTGGTGTGACCTTGGGTCAGTTACAAACTCTCTCAGAGCTGTTCTATCAAGGGCAGTTCTCGAAGAGCTCTCTCAGCCCCACCTTCCTCACAGGGTGTCTGTTGTGGAGAGGGGAAGGAGATTGTAAGCCGCTCTGAGACTCCTTCAGGTAGTAAAGAGCGAGGTATAAATCCAATCTCCTCCTCCTCCTCCTTTGCCCCCGTCCATTTATAATAAAACCATTAAATGCTCCTCAATATGGGACAACGTTGCCATTTTGGGGTGTGGGAGGAAAACATGGGGAAGTGCGTCTGACTTTTTCAAAAGTGCTCTACAACCAGAGCTGTCCTGGGTGAGTACAAAGGAGGGGTTTTTCCAGCAGAAAGTAGAAGCCAAATTGTTGGGAGGGGGACTGGTTGCCCCAGGCCATAATGTATTGGTCATGCACCAAGCTCCGAAACACAGTCAGCATCAAATAAATCCATCAGACTTGACCGATGGATTAAGCTCTAATCGAAGTGTGTCTTCGGAACCGCTGCTTGCATAAACGAGCCACTCGATGGAATCTTCTGCAGGGCTGGGTGTTCTTGAGTCCGGGCTGGCCAATTTTGTTCAGTGCCGTTTGCCAGTGGCGGAGAACTGGTTTGGAAGGTGGCGGCTTGCCCAAAGCTTAATGAGGACCCGATCCTGTTAACACAGTAGCATAAATGCATGGCTGTGGGCCACCATCTCACCCCTGTAGCTTTTGACCTATGTTCTGTGCACAAGATTGATAATGTATAACTCCTTCACCTACTGATTGCATTGCTTCAGAGTTAACGTCAAAAGAGAAGGCTGGGCTGTTTTCGGGTCAGCTGGCAACCTTATCTGTTCCCCATCATAATATGCAAATCTTTTATTTAACAATCAAATGCCCTAGTGATGTTGGACAGAACCAGTCTGACAAATACTACCCTCCATTTCCATTCCTGCATAGAAGCCAGAAATTTGTCCACAGCCAAAGTAATATCAGACTCAGTATCACCTAGCGAGGAAGACCCAGAAAGGAAGGAAGCATTGAAACTGTCACTGGCTGGATCCACAGATCACTCAATGGGGCGATCAGTAAACAGTCCAAGAAGATGTGAGATAAAGTTTCACTTGCCCCAGACCCACCTGCTCACAATCTATCCAAGCAGGGTACCCACCAAATACCAGAGGTGAAAGCATTTAGCCTAGCTAAGAGAAAAGCCCTCCAATATTTCGGAACACTCAGTTGATGAAAATAAGATGGGAGGGTGAGAGTGTGTGTGTGTGTGAAGTACCATCAAGTTGCAGCTGACTTATGGCAACCCCGTAGGGCAGGGGTGTCAAACATGCGGCCCGGGGGCCAGATCAGGCCCCCGGAGGGCTTCTATCAGCCCCACAGTGGAACTGGCTGTCTTCTGCTTCTTTTTCCAGTTCTGCTGCTGCTGCGTCATCGTAGGTTTGCAGCTTACAGATACACACCTGAACAGCATACTCACGATTGCAACAGCACAGACATTTTGATGCAATAATTCAGAGCAAGTGGTGTCAGTTATCAGACACTGTTAAATAAGCAAAATATTGCAAGAGTGCTGATGTTTTAAGCATGTTTTTATTTTAAGTAAAAAAAAAACCCTTTGTATTTCTGTCCTTTATAAATTTTATATCTCCGCTACCTGGCATTACGTTTTATGACGCACATGGCTCAGCCCAACAAGGTCTCATTTATGTCAGATCCGGCTCTCGTAACAAATGAGTTTGACACCCCTGCCGTAGGGGTTTCAAGACCAGAGACCTTCAGAGGTGGTTTGCCATTGCCTGCTTCTTCATCACAACCCTGGACTCTCTTGGCCGTCTCCCATCCAAATACTAACCAGGGCCAACCCTGCTTAGCAGCCAAGATCCACCGAGGGCAGGGTAGCCTGGGCCATTCAGGTCAGGGCAGGAATGGGTGGGATACCCAAAAGCAGCATAGAGCATACTCCATGAGCCCTGCCAAGAGCTGACTGATGGTCTAATGCTCCAACAAGCAGGAGGGATGAAAGGGACAAAAAAGAAAATTAGGATTCAGTATTGGATCATCAGTGTGGGGTGGCCAAGTGCGGGTTGGGAAATTCCTGGAGATTTTCGGCAGGGAGTCTGGAAAGAGGTGAGTTTGGGGATGGAAGGAACCTCGGGTAGGTATAATGCCACCGCCACCCTCCAAAGCAGCCATTTTCTCTAGGGGAACTGACCTCTCTAGTCTGGAGAAAGGGTTGCCAGGTCCACATTGGGAAATACCTGGAGATTTGGGGGCGGAGCCTGAGAAGGGTGGGGTTTGGGAGGGGAGGGACTTCAGTGGGGTATCATGCCATACAGTCGACATTCCAAAGCAGCCATTTTCTCTGGGGGGACTGATCTCCATTGCCTGGAGACCAGTTGTAATCGTGGGAGATCTCCAGCCGCCAACTGGAGGCTGCCAACCCTATCTGGAGACCACTTGTGATTCCGGGAGATCTCCAGGCTCTACCTGGAGGCTGGCAACACTGCAAATGCAAAACATGAGGATCTGACCATCGTGGAGAAAGAAAACTACCAGTTTCCTCCGAGAACAAGACCTTAATTTTTTTAAAGTGAAAAATAATACACAAATCATGTGGCCACAGCTCATCCAGCCTTCGTGCTACCTGTATTTATACAGCTGGAGCCACCCCGTTTGTTACAGGATACGATTTCACAGTGCCAGCGACAACATTTTGCATGCATCCCTTTTGTCTCCAGCCGCACCATGGCAGGTGGTGTGGATCTTCTCCGCAGGATCGGCCGTCCGCCCCACCTTTGGAGTGCAGAGGGGGTGAGAAATATTTTTGGCATGCGATTAGGGGGGGGGATGCATAGACTGAAACCATTGCAGCAATGCCGAGATGTTGCAGATAAGGGCTAATGAGAAACAGAGGCAGTCTGTGATCCCCCCCCCCCAATTTTCGGAGACAAAAACACTACGCCATCAGCCCATCTGGTTTCACAAGAACAGAAAAAGCTGTGAAATACTTCAAATGTTTTTTAAAAATACTGTTACAGGAAGGGAATCTTGCAGGCAGGAAATCACTGCTGAAACAGCGGCAGGGCCTGAGTGACACCTTAGGAGGGAGACCCGTTGCAAAGGGATCCTTCCTAGAAACGGGATTTTTCCGTTCTCTACTGCAACCCCCCCTCTTCTGTACCACTGTCAAAGATCCCATGTTGACTTAGACCCAGTCAGACCACGAAATCCATCTGGTTTGGTCCCAACATCATCTGTATCCTACGGAGCTCAAGGCAGTGTTTGTACTTCCATTTGGCAAGAAGAAGAAAGAGGAGGAGGAGATTGGTTTTATACCCCACCCTTCACTACCCAAAGGAGTCTCAGAGCAGCTTACAATCTCCTTTCCCTTCTCCCCACAACAGACGCCCTGTGAGGTAGGTTAGGTAGGGCTGAGAGAGCTCTTTCCGGAACTCTTCCTGAGAGAACAGCTCTGAGAGAACTTGTGACTGACCCAAAGTCACACCAGCAGCTGCATGTGGAGGCGTGGGGAATCAAACCCGGCTCTCCCAGATTAGAATCTATCCTCCTAATCACTACACCAAGCAACCCTGCAAGGTAGGTTAGGCCAGAAGTGACTGGATCTCCCAGCTCCTAGTCTGAAATGCTAAGCATTGTACCTCACTTCCGGTTTTATCCCCCCCCCCCCAACCCAAAATCCTTTAACTGGACATGGTGGGGATTGAACCGGAGGCCTTGTGTGTGCCAAGCAGAGGCTCTACCACTGAGCCACAGCCCTCCCCCTGCAGAAGCCTACTCCTCACTTGATTAGAGCCAGAGTTGGGTGCATGCTGCAATTCCCAAGGCTTTCTGGGTTTTTTCCTTCTCGTCCTTATGGCTGTGAAGATGTTCTTCAAAAAGCGTGGGCAATACCTACTGACATTTCAGAAGCCAGATTTTTTTCGCACCTCTGTGTTTGGCTTTCAAGCCCCGTGTGCCTTGCCGCTCTTCACAGGGTCAGACTGGTGTAAAAAGCATTGAAGCTGCGGAATAAGTTATGAAAAGTTAGGGAAGATAGAGAGCGCTCAATTCACGCACGCTTCATCTTCCAGTTTGTCTTGGAGTGCTGAATGCAGAATTGTATTTCTTTGCAGGAAGGAGTATATGCAGTACAGGGCGATTCTTGCCTATAGGTGTGCTTATAAGTATACTCCTATACCCCTCTTAGTACATAAGAATGTAAGAGAAGCCATGTCAGATCAAGCCAACGGCCCATCCAGTCAACACTCTGTGTCACACAGTGGGCAAAACACAGGTGCCATCAGGAGGTCCACCAGTGGGGCCAGAATTCCAGAAGCCCTCCCACTGTAGCCCCCCAAGCACCAAGAATATAGAGCATCACTGCCCCAGACATAGTGCTCCATCTATAAAGTAAAGGTAAAGGTTCCCTTGCTTGAAAGCCAGTCGAGTCCAACTCTAGGGTTGCGGTGCTCATCTCCGTTTCAAAGCCGAAGAGCCAGCGCTGTCCGAAGACGTTTCCGTGGTCATGTGGCCGGCATGACTAAACACCTATACCTTGTGGCTAATAGCCACTGATGGACCTCTGCTCCATATAGTTTATCCAACCCCCTCTTGAAGCTCTCTCTGCGTGTAGCTGCCACCTCTTCCCGCGGCAGTGAATTCCACGTGTTAATTACTCTTCGGCTGCAGAAGTCCTTCCTTTTAATCTGTTCTAAGCCCCTTAATTTCATGGAGTGCCCATGAGTTCTTGTATTGTGAGAAAGGCTGAAAGGTATTTCTTTCTCTGCCTTCTCTATTCCAGGCATAATTTTGTAAACCTCTCTATCATGTCACCCCTCAACCTCCTTAGCCTTTCTTCATAGGGAAGGTGTTTCATCCCCTTAATCATTTTGGTTGCCCTTTTCTGCACCTTTTTCAACACTACCCAAGTCTGCACCTTTTCCAACACTACCCAATTAAAAATTTATTTACTTGCTCCATCTAAACAATCCCCATATTTGTTAGTATAAGAACTACTGTGTTCTCCCCAGGGGTCATTTCCTGCAGGAGCGCACAGGAGCGGATCTCCAGCAGTAAAGAGCCCAGGGGGCGGGCACATGGAACAAGCCCCGCCCCCTGCTCCCAGCAGCCCCGGGCTCTGAGGAGCATGAGGATCTGCGGGTCCCCCCCCCATAGCTAGCAATCCAAAAGAGTCCAGTGGAGCCTGAGCAGTAGGTGTTGCCTTCTGACACTTCCGGTGGTGCCAGGGTGTGTGGCATATTCAAATAAGTTATGCTAATGAGTTATGCTAATGAGCTCTTGCACCTCTTTTTCTACGAAATGACCGCTGGTTCTCCCCTCACCTGAATGGCCCAGGCTAGCCGGACCTCATAAGACCTTATGAAGTCAAGCAGGGTCAGCCCTGGATAAGTACTTGGATGGGAGACCACCAAGCAAGTCCAGAGTTGCTCTGTAGATGCAGCAGGCAATGGCAAACCACCTCTGCTCATCTTGTGCCATGAAAACCCCGCAGCAGCAGGGGTCCTCGATGCCATCAACACCTTCCCCTGGCGCCCCATCACGTGTTTTTAGGAAGCAGGTGGAGCTTTTGCCCAGCAGGACTTCTGATGAGCCATTTGAGATCTGGCGTGGCCGTGAGCATTTTTAGAAACACGGCTCCGGCTGTAACTGCCACCACAAACACGAGGATCTCGACTGAAGGACTGGTAAGCTGTGCTTATGCGAGAAAATATTTCCAAACACAATGTTTTGTTTTAGAAGGCATCCCGTTAAACAGAGTTTCTGCCTGAGAATGACTATGAGAGTTCTGCAAAACCTCGCTTCCTCCCATTTTGGGGTTGGCTCCACCTCCTATGGCAGTAGGGTTGCCAGGTATGGGTTGGAAAATACCTGGAGACTCTGGGGGTGGATCCAGAAGAGGGCGGGGTTTGGGGAGGGGCCTCAGCATGGGACAATGCCACAGAGTCCACCCTTCAAAGCAGCCATTTTCTTCAGGGGAGCTGATCTCGGTCCAGTGGGGATCAGTTGTAAAAGCGGGAGATCTCCAGGCCCCACCTGGAGGCTGGCAACCCTATATGGCAGCCATTTTGCCATCGTGCCCACCACCTTGTATAAGAATTGCAGTGGTGCCCACAGGCTCAAAAAGGCTGAGGGCCCCTGCCACATGGGGTAGCCATAAGTCATGCTGTGACTTGACCGCTCTCTCCACCTCCGCCATGTTTGTCTGCTCTCTGCTTTTCAGGGGACCTGTGTATTCCAGATAGGCCTGGTACCGAGACTTCCGGTTGATGGCGGCACGCTCACTGACTCACCTCCCGGGGGTGTCTCTGTGCTCCGGCGGAGGGAGGGCGTGAGCAGGCTTGTTAACCCCCCCAGGGGCCTGGCGAAGGGACCCTGGCCAAGGAGCTCTGAGGGGGTAGCCTCTTCGATGGCTGAATGCCAGAGAATCGAGGCTCTCCCTTTCTCCAGTGGTTCGTCCAGCCGAGAGACCGAATGATACAAGTGAAGTAACCGGGTCAAGCGCAGGAGATCGGGCGTGAGAAATGATGAAGGAAGTGGGGTCGGAAGACCAATTATGAATGTGAGTCAACTGAGAAACGAATTTTAAAAGAAAAGACGCTCCCTACCCTACGCGGCGGAACGGCAGAAGCGAGCGGGGGAGGGATGCCTCCTATGCGCATAAATCATTGTGTGAAGGGGGGGAGTGGAAGAATAAACGTGCGATTGCCCAGAAGTACTCACCCATTCGAGCTATACAGTTAAGCACATATTCAGAGACTTTAAAATTTTTTCGCGAAAGTAAATAAACAGGGGAAAGATGGCGGGGAAGAGGGACAGAGACAAAGAGAAATTTTTACAAATGAAACCAGAGTCCCCGCAGCTGGAAATGACCAGTGAGACGACGAAGGCGACGCCCTCTACTGGAACAGCTAAATGCCTTTAAAGAGCAGATGTCTGTGGTAACAGCGAATATTACTGCGCAACAAAATCAGCTGTCAGTTGTAACAACAAGCATCACTGCTCAACAAACGCAAATAACGGACTTGATCCAAGTAATGAAGCAGGATGCTGAGAAAGTAAAGGAAATGGCTGAGACAATGCAGAAAGTGAGGAAGAAAGTGCAAAAATTGGAAAAGAAAACTGTTTCTTTGGAAGATCAGATGCTGCAAGTGCAAATGGATAAGGCCAACGTGGTCCTGCACTTCCAAGGGGTGCCAGAGAATAGAGGAGAGAATCTTAAAGAACTTATGAGTGAGCTACTCGC
>NW_015164228.1:363436-372757 GCF_001447785.1 Gekko japonicus
TTCTTACATGGCCAATCATCACTTTGGGGTCAGGAAGCAATTTTCTCCAGGCCAGTTTGGCCAGGGATCCTAGAGAGATTTTTTTGCCATCTTCTGGGCATGGTGCGGGGGGGAGGGATTTGTGAATTTCCTGCATTGTGCAGTGGGTTAGACTAGATGACCCTGGAGTTCCCTTCCAACTCTATGATTCTATGATTCCTTTGAAACATGGTGTTGGAGGAGGGTTTTATGGATATTGTGGACCACCAAAAAGACAAATAAGTGTGTTATAGACCAAATCAAGCTTGAATTCTCCATAGAAGCCAAAATGACCAAACCGAGGCTATCGTACTTTGGTCACATTATGAGAAGACAAGAGTCACTGGAAAAAGACTATCTAGGAAAAGCTGAAGGCAGCAGTCATAAAGGAAGACCCAACATAAGACGGGTGGAAGCTGCGGCCTTCAGTCTGCAATACCTGAGCAGGGCTGTTAAGGACAGGATGTTTTGGAAGCCGTTAATTCACAGGGTCTCCCTAAGTCAGAAGTGACTTCTCAGCACTTAACACATACGCAAAAGCAGGACTATTTTTGGGCAGGAACGCACAGGAACGGAGTTCCGGCTGGCTCCTGAGTTGGCCACACCCAGCAGGAACTCATTAGCATAATAGGCCACACCCAACATCAGAAACTCATTAGGATTGGCTACATTAGGGGTGTGTGGCCTAACATGCAAAGGAGTTGCTGCTACAAAAAAAGCCCTGGGTTTTGACAACAAACAAGGTAAACAGAATGAGAAGCAAAAGGTGGGTGTGGCTGGATGACCACACTTCTGGTAACATGGGGGTGTGGCCTAATGTGCTAATGAGCGGTGCTGTCAGGGTGTGGCCTAATATGCTAATGAGTTTTGCTGTTCGGTGTGGCCTATTATCCTAATGAGTTGCTGCTTGGCTTTTTCTACAAAAAGAGCCCTGCGCAAAAGCATGCCAACGAGTTTGTGGTTTTTCTTAGAACAGCAAAGAAACACTGGAAACAGAAAAACCTTACTTCATTCTTGGCTTTTGATTTCCCCCTCTGCCAGACAGGTAAGATGCCGGTGTTTTTAAACAGAGGTACCTAGTGACACTCTATAGAGGTGAAAAATAAAGGTGCGAGAGATTGGTATGGTTTGTGTGTGTGTTTTATCCAGCCCGCCTTCCCTGGCTGCAGTTCTGCAATATGAAACCCTGAAATAAGGCATCAACCAGTTCCTGTTGTTTTTTTTAAATTAAATATAAATATTTGAGTTCAGCAGTAGGCAATACATTTACAATTTCCCCTCTGGTTTTTTTTTTTTATGTATCTAAAGCACAACATACTCAGACAGGCATGATCATAGCGTGCCACACTGTGAAATCCCATTCTAAAGGAAAAAAATGCAGAACAAAAATAATATACAGTGAGATTCTGGAAAGATAAGAACATAGAACTCAAAACATTCACAGCAGGGAAATACATTTAAGGCAAAAGGAATAACTTATTATTTTTTTTAAAAAAGAGAGAGAAAGATATAAACCTATCCCATCTGCTTTTGGCTTCATATTTCCTTCCGGGCTCCGCCCCTGGGCTTTATGGTTGGATTTACTTTAGAGTTTGTACCCTGGGAGTCCTTTCAGGTCTCAGCATAGTGAAATGGCATAAGTTGTTGAACACCAGCGCCACCCGCTGGTCAGATGAGTTCACTGCGGGCTAATGAAGAGCAGATCTTCGAACCGATGTTATTTTCGTGCCTTTGTACTGGAACTGGGGTCTGGGTTTTCAGACACTGGGGGGCGTGGGGCGTATAGAGTTGCATTTGTATTTATCCACAGGTGCGCCCACTCAAGAGGGGAAGAGGGAATAATTTAACCACAGCATCAAGCCAGGAAAAAAGTAAAATGCAAGCATTATTGCCCATGCGTAGAGATTTCCCAGAATCATGCGACTGCAGTAAGGTCTAAAATCAAGCCTTTGCGGCAGTGGATTGTCCTTTGGGCGACCCTCGTTGTAGAGCTAGACTGAACGTCACATAGCCCTGTTGCTGAAGCAGTTATAGCACCATCTTTTCATCAGTTTTCAATGTCCTGGCCCACGGGCTTCTCAGGTTTTCCTCCAATGGCCAGCACTACCCACCATTTTAAATCTAGGTTCTGACAGGCCAAGTTATCCCACAATCCACCACAGCCTATTCCCACATTCAGCAGAAGATGTGCCCTTCCTTGTTCACTGTGTCCTGACACGAGGAGGCCGGCACTGGTGTCCTCACAGTCACAGAAAGATGGGCCGGGCTCCAGTTGAAGATAACAAGCCGGCCATTGGCCATCTTGGCTGCAACTTGGCAGCTGTGGGTTACTAAGCCGGCTGTTTGCCATCTTCCCCAGATGGTGAGAACTGTGTCCTCAGCTCATGTCTGGGACACCCAGTCTGTTGCCTGGTCCTTTGGAGTCCGTCAGCCAAAGCGAGCGTCTGTTCCTTTTTTTTTGCGACCTCTGAAGATGGTCAGAATTTGGCAGGGTCAGGCAGGAGTCATACGTGGGTCTGCATGCGCTGGTGGGAAGGGCGCCCGTAGTCAGACTGCTGACACAAGGAGGTATATGAGAAGCGCGAACAGCCCGAGGCCTTGCTGGCCTGGTCCGACGGCTCGTACCCGCTCTCGGCCTTCTCGTAGTTGCTGGGCTTGACGTAACTCGTGAAGGCCCGGCTGTAGGGGGCGGTGAGGTAGGTGCTCCCACTGTACATATTTTCCTGAGGGAAGAGTCGTTCGTGGGGGTCATAGGCTGAGCGGGAGCCAGGTGTGCCCAAGGTGTAGTGGTGAGCGTATTCATACAGCTTTGGTTGTACCGGCCCAGCTGAAGGGTACAAAGAAGAGGCCCCAAACAGAGGGCGGGGGGCTGGTGTGTATTCTGAGAAGCTGCTCCCCAAGCACGGCTCCTCGTGTGCGCGGACTTTATAGTATCCATTAGTAGGATCCTGTGGGGAAAAAGACAATGTAAATGCCAGTGAAGTGAATTCAAGGGGTGGATAAAAACCCCAACATTTCACGATTGGTCCCAATAGCCCATGGCGGCCATTTTCTGGTAGGCTCCGGCCCTCCATGGCAGCCATTTTGTGGTGGTGTCCATTTCCTGTTCTCAAAATTCTAAAAGCGCCTCAGGCTTGACAGGATTGGGGACCTCTGAAGTAAACATTTACTTCAGTCCTCAGTGGGGCAGATGCTGCACCGCCTCCCAGAGTCCCACCTGACCTCACCTTCAGCTCCTGGCTCCCTTCATCATCTTCCAGGATTTCACTGTGCTCTGTGTGAGATGTTGCTGGAGATTCGCTGCTAGTGGCCTGGAGAGAGACGAAGGGTGAGGGGTGAGCCTGGTATAGGAGATTCCCTGGTTCCAGCTTCAGCTCTTTGGGTCCCTTCGTCGTAAGTATGGGTGACGGGGGCTTTCCCAAAGGACTGTACCATTGCTAAACATAGAAAAAAACATGGTGGGGTTAGGAAAGGGCTGCTTTCTGTCACAACAGCTCAAAAGAACCTCCGTGTCCCATAGCAGTATACCTCTAAATAACACACATACAATGAGGGGAAGGCTGTGGCCCGTATGTCCTGCTCAGAAACAGGATGCTGGGCTAGACGGATTCGCAACTCTTGATTCAACAGAGCTCTTTATGCTAAGGCGGCACTTGGCGGTGAATCCGGCAGACGTGAGGTTTGTCGGCAGGTCAGGGAAGCCCGTGGGGTCCCGTTAAGGGCCACTATGGGCACTCGGAGGCATTGGCCCTACTCACCATGGGCTCTTTGCTGTCATCTTCCGTCTCGCTCGGCCGGCTGGGGCTGCTCTCGCTGGTCGTGATCTGCACCAGGATGTCGGCCTTGGAGAGCTGCGTTCCCCGCTTGGCTGCAGGACAGACAGACGAAAAGACTGAGCTAGAGGTGCAAACGGGCTTATGTGATCTGTCTCCACGCTCCCATTTTGTGAGATAGGGTTAGGCGGAGCATGTGTGAGCGGCCCACAGTCATTTAGTGGGCTTCCATAGCTGAGTCGGGATTTGAACACGGGTCTCCTAGATTCTAGGTGCTATGGTGCTCGCAGACACCTTTCCCGGCACCCACCGAGTGTTTTTAGAAAGTAGGTGGGGCTCCTGCCCAGCAGGGCTTCTCATTGGCCACTGGAGATTAGATTGGCGGTACCGATTTTTAAAAATGTTGCTTCGGCAGTGGCTGCCACCACAGCCCAAGGATCTTCACTGTGTGACTGAGGGTAAACGTATGGTTGCCAGGTCTCTTCTTACCTGCAGTGGGGGGCTCCTGGCTCCTTGTCGTGATTTTTACCACAGAGCCCCTCCTCCGAATGCTAGAGCGTTGCCGCGTGACAGCCCCGATGTGATGACGTCACTACCGGTGACGTCATTGTGTCAGTGGCGTGCCCATGGGATGCTGCTGTTTGGGGGTGGGGCTTCCCCCACCAGCCAGCTGTGGATTGTGGCCCCCAAAATCAGGGGGATCCCCTGGCCCCACCAGGGGGATGGCAACCCTAGGTAAGCTGTGGCAGCCACTGTATGGCTGGTTCCCCCCTTCCTGTGACAGTCCTTTCGTGGCAGCCGTTTTGTGGAAGTGCCTGCCATGCTGTGTCCGAATGCCTAGTTCGCCTAGTGAGCGAGCTGTTGGGGAGGGGGCATCATGCCCGTGACGTGGTGATGTCATTAGTGACGTCACCCTGCAATGAGTCTCCTTCCAGCCAAGCAGGAAGCACCAGGTAGAGCCGCCAAGGCGGGCCATGGCGCACTGGGGGTGGGTGGGGCTCCGGCACCCTCCTGGGGAGGGCTGGGGGGGGTCCTCAGTGAGGGGCACTGCCCCCACAAAGCCTCCCCCTGCTATGGGCCTCTGGTCACCACCAAACTCTAGGTGGGGCCTGGTGATCTCCCAAAATTGCAACTGATGGCAACAGAGGCCAGTTCCCCTGGAGTCTTGGAGGGTGGATTCTATGTCCTTATACTCTGCGGAGGTGCCTCCCCTCCCCTCCCCAAACCCCGCCCTCTCCAGGCTCTGCCCCCAACCCTGCGGGGAGGAGGGGGCAGGGGAACCCTCACCTTTCCCACAGCGCTTGCGCCGGTAGCAGAGAGAGACGGTTACCACCAGAAGCAGAAGGCCGAGGACGCCAGAGGACGCCAAAACCCCCAAGATGAGGACTGACAGGACTTCTGGAGGGAGAATTCCTTATTTTAATAACAGTTTCAGCCAGCCATGTTTTAAAATTAAACGAACCAGACCTATAACTGTCAGATCAAAACAAAAGGATGGATAAAAAGATACCCACCACCATAAAACAAACACCATCAATTAAAGAGGGAGAGAGAGAGAGAGAGAGAGACCCCCCCCCCACAATCAAATAAAAACAAAGTTCATGTTCAGAGGGAAATTGAGAGAAAGGCAGTGTGGGGTAGTGGCTAAAGAGCAGGCCCAAGACTAGGGAGATGGGGGTTCATATCTAGCCTCAGCCACAACCCTTACTAGGTGACCTTGGGCCAGTCTCTCAGCCTAGCCTACCTCACAGGGGTGTTGTGAGGACAGAACAACATATGCAGCCCTGAACTTCTTGGAAGCAGGATTTAAAAAACAGAGTGAGAGGTGACAAAAGGGATTTTGTTAACACTACCAACAACAAAAAAAGGATTAAATTGTCGGCGAGCAATAAAAAGTGATACTGGGAGGGCATAAGGTGGAACAGCACAAAGAGAGTTTTACTGTATGCCACTTACCTGTATGTTTTTCCCCGGTGGGGGTAAAAGCATCTGGGGGCATTGTCAGTGGGGAAAAAAAGTGCAAAGGGAAAGGGGTTAAGGATCCCCTCTTCTCGTGGGTTGCTTTTCATTTATTAAAACACTCGTCAGCCAACTGGCCCCGACGAGACTCAAGGCGGTATACAAAATGCAAAGCGCCGCACAGAAATACGACGCACAGAACCCATCAAAGACACAGACGGTCACAGCAATCTGACAGATACGCAGGTTTTAGAGTTGCCATCCTCCAGGTGGAGCCTGGAGAGCCTCCAGAATTACAGTTGATCTCCGGGCCACGGAGGCCAGCTCCCTTGGACAAAAGGGCTGCTTCGGAGTGTGGACTCCACGGCATTATGCCCTGCTGAGGTCCCTCCCCTCCTCCAACACTCCCCCCCAAGCTCCCCCCCCAAACCTCCAGGAATTTCCCAACCCAGAGTTGGCAACCCGACCAGATGTAGGGACCCTCAGAAGCTCTCTTAAGCACAGTCCTTTTACGGCCCCTCCCTGAAAGGAATCGAAGGCTGCTCCAGAGTGGTAGAACAGTGACTGAAAATGCCTCAGATCAGATCGATGCTTTATTCACCTCCCTAAATGAAGGTAATGCTAGGGAAAAAATTGCCTGGCAGAATGCCTGCTGGGTATATATTGAAATAGGCGCTCCTTGTGGATACGTGGGCCTCGGTTTATTTTGCCTTCAAATTACATCAGCTGTCGGTTGTATGGCATATAAAGGTAAAGGTTCCCTTGCTCGAAAGCCAGTCAAATCCGACTCTAGGGTTGCGGTGCTCATCTCCATTTCAGAGCCGAAGAGCCAGCGCTGTCCGAAGACATTTCCATGGTCATGTGGCTGGCATAACTAAACACCAAGGCGCACGGAATGCTGTTACCTTCCCACTGAAGTGGTACCTATCTATCTACTTGCAATTTCTTGCTTTCGAACTGCTAGGCTGGCAGGAGTGTATGGCATATAAATACAGGCAAAAGTCCCCGCAAAGAAGCCGGGGTCTACACACCAAATGTGGTTTTGCCTCAAGCAAACTGTGACTCTAGATTACCTCCATGAAGTACAAGTTGGAACCAAACTTCCCTGCAAGTCTCTGGTTTACAGACTTAGGTAAACCCTAACGACTTTCGATTTTATTATTTGTTATTGTTTTATTTTTCTGTGATATCGACCCACAGTCCTTTCTCCAGGGAGCTCAGAAGAGCGTGTGAGGGTTTAGGTCATTTTTATCCTCACAACAACCCTGTGAGGTAGGTCACACCAACAGAAAGTGAGAGAGAGAGAGGAAGCGAAGATTGGATTTATACCCCGCCCTTCACTACCCAAAGGAATCTCAGAGGGGCTTATATTTCCTTTCCCTTCCCCTCCCCACAACAGACACCCTGTGAAGTAGGTAGGGCTGAGAGAGCTCTTTCAAGACTGCTCATGAGAGAACAGCTTTGAAAGAACTTATGACTGACCCAAGATCACACCAGCAGCTGCATGTGGAGGAGTCTGGAATCAAACCCGGTTCTCCCAGATTAGAGTCCGTGCTCCTAACCACTACACCAAACTGGAGAGAGAGAGAGAGAGAGAGAGAGAGAAGAGAGGAGAGAGTGCTTTCCAGCTAAGCAAGGATATGGACTCTACCTCTCTGCTCCATGTTTCAACCTAACCAGCTCCCATATTAAGGGCGTTTCCGGCTGTTAAAAGAGAGCCTCACCTTGGCGGCGCAGGCTGACAGCAGCCGACCGTACGCCGAAGCGGTTCCAAGCCGTGCAGTTGTAGGGAAGGGCAAAATCGGAGTCGTGGGTCGGGTCTATCAGCAGAGCCGAGAGGACGCCTTGTTCTGTCACAACAGTGTCCACTGTAAAGCGATCCAGCGAGCCAGAATCCAGCACCCGTTCCCCCCACGCCCAGGCCTGTTGCAAGAGGCAGGAGAGAGGGAGAGAGAGAAAGAGAGAGAGAGAAAGAGAGAAAGAGAGAGTCAAGAGCTGGGACAGATGGAGGATCTAGGAGCCACGGGTGCTAAGACAGAGCTGACTCTGAGCCAGCGTGTGCACGATATTTGCTGCACGGAGGCCGCTTTAAAAAATGCCTCCATATGGCCCTTGCCATCACGTGGCTGCAAAGACAACGTGCGACAATTCCCTGTGCCAAAGAAGAAGGCATTTTGCCATGCACCTCTACAGACCTCCTTTGGTGATCTCTATCGGGGGGGGGGAGAGAAAACCAACTGATCTGCGTGGTCAGCAGCAGCCTGAGAACATCTTGCTACACTATTTAGAGCGCACCGCCATGCCAAGCATTGTGGAGTCACAGGCTGTTCACCAGCCGCATTAAAAAAGCACAGCGGTCAAGAAATCACCCTGGCTTTTGTGCATCCTGCAAATGCCTTCTAGTTGCCTTGCTGGCTTGCGAGAACACAGTTTTGTGTGCTACTCAGAAACGTTTGAGCCTGGAGACGGTGAAATGCCATCTCTCGGGTTTCTTGAACCACAGCATCACATGCACTTTTCCAGAAAAGATTTCCCTCGTGCCAACACGGTAGACTCTGGCTGGCTCACGCATGAGACAGAATGAAGGAACGGAACGGAGTGTACCATTTCAAACTGCGGATGGGGAAATCACATTCTTTAATCCTCTGCTATTTGGGGGGGGGAGAATCTCTCTGCAAGAGGATATCTCGTATATCAAGGAGTAGGATGTGAAGGGTTCCCCCCCCCTTCCTTTTCTAGGAAAAATACACGTGTGCTAAAGTGCCTTGTTAGAAAACGACTTCAACGTATGTTGTGTCACAGAATGGGAAGACCTAGATTTCCAGCACGGCAAAAAGCTGCAGAAATATATTACAGCTTGCCGCAAGACTGAAAAAAGTATATAATGCTTATTTTTTGAAGAATAAACAGAATGCCACCGGAAGATGGTGATGCATGTGAGATACGGCTCCTTTTAAAACTATTCTCTGCTCCAAAACATCCTGTTTATTATATCCTGTTGTGGGGGACGGTGCCATCAAGGCAAGCGCTGACTTAGGGCAACCCTGTAGGATTGTCAGGGCAAGAGTACAGAGGTGGCTCGCCATTGCCTGCTTCTGTGCAGCAGACCTGGGAATTCCTTGGTGGTCTCCCATCCAAATACTGACCAGGGCTGACCCTGCTTAGCTTCCAAGAGCTGACGCGATCAGACCAGCCTGGGCCACCCAGGTCAGGGCATACCTTTAGATGCCACCTCCCCAAAGGCACCTTGTTCTTTTTGTTTCAATTCCCCCAATTTCATTCTAATTTCCCTTTCTTTCTTTTTTTTAAAAAGGATTTCTTTAACATTTTGACTTTCCTGTGAAAAAGGTGCGCGGCAGAAGCGTTAAAAGGATTTTCAAAATGTACACGAGTTCTGAAGGCGGCTTAGGCAACGTCCTCTACACATTTATAACACTGTGGGTCTTAGGGGCTAGACACTTGAGGTTGCAGCTGTTTCACCACAAACTCTCCCAGAATGCTGGCCTCGGTTCCCATTTCTGGACTTGGGCCATTCACACGGGGGGGGGGGGGGGAACACGACACACACGAC
>NW_015164228.1:373420-390644 GCF_001447785.1 Gekko japonicus
GGGGGGGGGGGGGGAGAAGACAGACAAATGAGCCAGCACTTACGATCCTGTCAGGGGGCGGGATGCTCCCCACCAAGCACTCCAGCCGAGCTTTGGCTCCCACCGTGGTCTGCTGGCTCGGTTCCGCGCTGATAACTGGCGGGCCTGAAACGAGGGCACCATTAGGGGGCTGCTGTGTCCCTCTTTGCCACCCCCCCACATTGAGAGGTCACCGAGACCTGCTAAGCAGCCAAGCCCAGGCCCGGTCCCTTACCATTCACCGCGAGCGTCACCTCCTTCTCCGCAACCCCAATGCGTGGCACGATCGCTTTGCACACGTAGATGCCGGCGTCCTCCTGCGTCACCGCCTTCAGGTGCAGGGTGTTTCCATTGCTCAGCACCTGCCGATAGGACAGGGCCTGAATGTGGCTCTCCTAAGATCACGGGGGTCACCTCCGCACTCAGAAGAGAAGCGGGGATCTCCTAGGTTTGCATGCAGAAGGCGGGGGCCCCCGGCGCCAGTGTCTTACCACACTAGATCCCTTCTTGGTCCAGGCCAGGGTGAGGGGTGGGTTCCCAAACCAGGTGCAAGTGAATGAGGCATCGGCACCAATGTCGACAGTCAGGGGCTTGGGTTGAGATATGAGACGGGGTCCAACTGCAGAGAGAGAAAGAGGGGGGGGTAGCACAGAATGGTGGTTGGGACCCGGAGCAGTGAGCCAGAAAGCCCCCTGTGCAATCCTTATCCCTGCCATGAGTTTCCAAGTACCTTCACGCAAGCTGTGTTCCCAACTTTTTATCCCCAGTACGGGGAACATAAGATCAAGCTAACCTTTGCAAGTACTAGATTGGAGGGAGAGGAGGCACAAAATGTTTTGGATGCTCTAGAGTGGGATGCCTCACATTTTTTTAGCCTGTGGGCACCTTTGGAATTTTGAAAGGGGTGCTGAGTGCCACTCCAAAATGGTTGCTTCAGGAGGTGGCGTCAAACCCAAAATGGCTGCCGCAGGAGGTGGAACCAAAGGTGATATTACCATCCCCCTCCCCCACTTTGCAAGAGACGGTGACTTAAGGAAAGTGCAGGTCCTCATGACCTTCCAGCGGAAAGCCCCTTCACATGAATGAGGGCAGCCAGTAATAAGACCTGCCTTACAATGGCCCCATCTGCTTTCTAAAAAGCTTAGTGGGTGCCAGGGGAAGTACTGGTGGGCACCATGGTGCCCGTGGGCACCATGTTGGGGAACAAAGCAGTGGGCCAGGACCTTCAGAGGGGCTTTAGAGCCCCACTTCCTGGGCGACGAACCCCCACACAGTTGCCATTTCTGCATGCCCACTGAGAGGAGAAACGGGACCGCAAGTGACTCAGCAGTGGAGGGGATTTCTCCATGGCTGTGACCCTTGGTTATACCTCCTGGTCCTCGGCTTGTGCCTCCTCTCCCCAATTTTCATGGGGTTGGATCCTATGGATTTGGTCCCTAAATGATGGTACCTTCCTCTGGCACATGGATCCAAGATGTTCTTCCACTACTGGAAGTGCCTCCAATGTTGGGGGAAAGACACTGCTCTTTGGCCCATTCCACGGTTCACTCTTCCGTTTTACCGAGCCCACAATGGAACAGAATTTCCGCTCTGCATTGCATGGGGCTTTCACTTTGAGTGTCGTATTTTATGGTGGTGTCTAGACTGTATGTTGCTTTCACTTCATTTGATCTCTCGGTTTTATGGGAGCCGTCTGCATAGATTTATGGCCATTTTATGGCCCTTCAGGAGTGACTCTGCAGTCCGTATGGTATAGGGCCGGGGTACTTGAATGTGGTTTTGAGTCACATCTTTTTCTGTTCCAGTGTGGGATTGGTAAAAGAGCGGAGTGAATGCTAGATGCAGAATGGGCCTTAATGGAACAGGCCCATAGCGTCCAACCCTTGGTCCGCTGTCCATGGTCCTGGCATCGAAAATGGTGCGGTCACAGCCCCTTATATATCCCCACCTTCCTCCACCTTTCCAGAATGTCCCCACATATCTCAGGATCCCAATCTGCCTCCTCACTCACAATGCACGTCCACCAGCGTGCTGACATTGGTGCTCCCCACAGCATTCGACACCTCGCACGACACGGGTTCGGTGAAGAAGGACTGGTCGACTGTCGCTTCATAACTGTCACCGTTGGCTTCGGGAACGGGAACACCACCTTTTGCCCACCTGCGGAACCGGGCACAATCTTAGAAAACCCTGACTCAAGGCACCACCGGGGGGGGGGCAGAGGGGGGAAGAGAACAATAATCCCTGCAGAAGGAAGGAACCCCAGATCTGACCCCGTCCTTCCAACCAGTGAGCATGCAATCTCCCCAAACCGCCAATAGAGGGCATCAGAGCTACATGTTGCGGAATTCGGGCTGGATTGAGGCTCAGTCCTCTGCGAAACCTCTGGTACACCTATGATACTTTCATTTCTATAGCAATGTGCCTCTGTGGTTCAATCTGTAGTTCTGTTTCCCAGGAGGCTGCAGGGCTCAGCTAGGCGCTGTGGCCTTCAGGATAACACTGTACGTGACTTCTGCCTTTTGGAATGTTTATACATTATCAAATTCTAAATAAACAGAGTATCAGAACCCAGCTTCCCGGGACTCTCTGAGTCAACCTTGACTCTCTGAGTCAGCCTAGATGAACCCAGCTCTCCTTGACCTCCCCGACTCCAGAGATAGAAAGAAAGGGCTGCGCTTTGCCCTATATGTCACAGATATGTATCAAATGCTCGTCACAGACTTGACTGACAGTTACATTAGCCCCTGTGGTAGGAAAAGCGGACTCATTGTCTGAATTTAGTTTTGTTCCTTGTTGTTCTGGCCAGCCACCCTTCTGTTATGGGTCTTGACAGAGCAACCAAGGATATCCTTTATAGAACTTTAAGTGCAGTATTTATGTATTGGGTCAATTTGGTGTAGTGGTTAAATGTGCAGACTCTAATCTGGGAGAACCAGGTTTGATTCCCCACTCCTCCACTTGCACCTGGCTGGATGACCTTGGGCAAGCTGTAGTTCTGTCAGAGCTGTCCTTGGAAAAGAGCAGTTTCTGTCAAGAGCTCTCTCAGCCCCACCTACCTCACAGGGTGTCTGTTGTGGGGAGGGGAAGGGAAAGGCATTTGTAAGCCACTCTGAGACTCCCTTGGGTAGTGAAGGGCAGGGTATAGATCTCTCTCTCTCTCTCTCTCTCTCTCTCTCTCTCTCTCTCTCTCTCTCCCCACTTATCTCTCTCTCTCTCTCTCTCTCTCTCTCTCTCTCTCTCTCTCCAGTTGGGAAGCCAGCTTCTCTCCCTCCCCAAAATGAGCACAGTGGGGATGGGAGTGCATGAAAAGGTTCCTGCACCCCTCACTTCCCCGACACTCTATCATTGCTGGGGTTGGATCTTGGGAGCGTGGGGGTCCTGTTCCAACCCTCACCTGTAGCCTGTCACTTCGGGGTTGGAGGTGGCTGTGCAGAGGAAGCTGACCTTGCCACCTTCAGGTACGGTTTGCGGCTGGACCGATAGGATGACAACAGGCGGGTCTGCAAGAAGAGGAGATGAGCGGCTGAAACGCTGAATGTGTCCCTGTCTTGGTAACAAGGCGCTCAGGCTGGAATTCCCTAAAGCCGTGTCTTCCGGGCTTGCTGAGGCCAGCCCCACACACAGCTCCAGCAAGAGCTTCAAGAGCTCCGTCCCAAATCAGGACAGGGAACGCACTGCCGATACCATCACCCCCATGGGATCCCCCTCTGTTGAGACTCACACTGGACATTGAGGGTGACGGTCGTCTGCTTCCCCGCAGGTGCTGCTGGATTGCTGACCCGGCAGGTGAAGCTGCTGCCCATATCCCGACTGCTGGGGGTCAAGAGGAGAGTGCTGACCGCCACCTCCCGTTTGCCGTCCTCCATCAGCGCCTGCAGGAGAGAAAAGGACATCGCGTGAGCAACCCAAGTGCCGTGGTTCTGGTGCCGTCTCCGATCATGAAGCTGGTGCAGGGTGGTCGTTAGAATGGCAGATGAAGAACACAAAGACCCGGGTTCAGATCTCCACTCCCCGCCTCACAGGGTTGTTGTGAGGATAAAATAGAGGTGGGGAAAATTATGTAAGCCACCTTGGTCCCCCACTGGGGAGAAAGATGGGGCATAAATGAAATAAACAAATACTAGTCAGTCCTTGGGAAAAAAATCATTTTATTTACAGTGTTTATATGCCACCTCTCCACACGCCAGTTCAAGGTGGCTCATGAAGTAAGAACAGTAAAATATAATTCTGAAAAGAAATGTAAGGCTTATCAATATTAAAACAAACCAGGGGCATAAAAAGCATTCTAAAATTACGGTCGTAGAATAGTCCTCAGGGGATAAAGGTAAAGGTTCCCTTGCTCGAAAGCCAGTCGAGTCCGACTCTAGGGTTGTGATGCTCATCTCCGTTTCAAAGCCGAAGAGCCAGCGCTGTCCGAAGACATTTCCGTGGTCATGTGGCCGGCATAACTAAACACCAAGGCACACGGAATGCTGTTACCTTCCCACCGAAGTGGTCCCTATTTATCTACTTGCAATTTCTTGCTTTCGAACTGCTAGGTTGGCAGGAGCTGGAACTAGAGACGGGAGCTCACTCTGTCATGCGGCACACTCGGGTCTCGAACTGCTGAACTACCGACCTTCCACAGCCTGCAGTTCAGCGTCTTAACCACTTGAGCCACTGCAGCTCCTTCCTCAGGCGATAAGCGGGGCTTAAAAAGTTGAACCCCCTCCGTTAAAAGCCTAGGTAAAAAGAAACGTTTTGGCCTGGTGCCTAAAGGACAGCCAAGTGAGTCTGAAAGGGGAGGGCATTCCAGAGACAAGGGGCCACCACTAACCCCCCCCATCTATGAAAACGCTCCCTCTAAGCTGTGGAGTCTCGTGAACAAAAATGCTACTTTGGGAGCTACTGGCATTAAAGTTGTGAGGGAGCGATTTGGCTACTGCATAAATTAGTTTGCTCTGGAGCCATCCTTCCTGAGCTAAGACAAAAATGTGTGAGCCAGAGGCTAAAAAACTGTGAGTTAGCCCACACCAACTCAACTTAGAGGGAACACTGGTCTCTGGTTGCAATTTGCCTCAGCTCTGCAGGCCGGGGCACAGATAGCGGGGCTTTAGAAGAAGATTTTCAATTTGTGGGAGGCGGCTGAAAAGTACAGGAGGAGGCAGTGGTAGAGTACCATACTGAGCTCCTCGGATAGATTTTGGAAGGTCAAGAGGGAGACACTCAAGGGCGCTCAAGACTTCCTGCTCTGCTGCCTGCTTCACTCCCGCCAACCTGCAACGCAGCCTCACCTTGGAATACACCGCTGAATCCTGCCGCTGTCCATCACGGTACCAGCTGATCTCAGCGGCAGGCTTGGCCCCGGCGGCCCGGCAGGACAGGTTGTAGGGGACGTTGGAGATCACGTGCACAATCGGGCCATTCTGGATCTCAGGATCGTTGGGAGGGACTGGAAGGGGAGAGGCAAAGGAAAGAGGTCAGCTGAGGTGATGCTCTGGGAGGGGGGCACACGCACACACACACATGCCACAACACACGCACACGAAACCTTCTGGAAACGCAGGCTCCTTTGGAACCACATCCCGGCTGGAGCAAAACAGAAGGGGAATGCTTAATCCAAGCCAGGGCTCGATTCCAGATCTACTGAAGAGGGATCATTAATGCATTTAATCGTTTGCGACGGAACGGAGCCTGCCAGCCCTTTTCCCAGGGAGCGCTTCCATCGCAGGGATGCTAGCACTGCCCACTCTCTCCATGCATCAGAGGCAGGTGAGTTCCATAAAGCTGGGGGAAATGATGGGGGGGGGGAGAGGACTCAGTCCCCAGAAGCCAGAAGAAAGGCCTTCAGGCCCAGTATGCGGCTTTTCTTTTTGCCCTGAATCAGTGGTGGAGCATCTGCTCGGCAGGCAGAAGGTCCCAGGTTCAATCCCCCCAGCATTACTAGCGAGCCACAGGTGATGCATTAAGACATCAACCTGAGAACCTGGAAAGCGGCTGCCAGTCAGAGTAGACAAGGCCGGCCTTGACAGAGCAACCGTCTGACTCAGTACGAAGCTTTGTCACAATGGCAGGCTGTCGAAGCAACCCAGCCATCAATTTAGGGTCAGCTTTAGTCGTTTCAGAAGCCACAGAAAGCTCTTCTTCCCCATACCCCCTAACGAGCCTGTGGAACTCACTGCGACCAGATGTGACACCCTGCCAGTTCCCGTGGCTTTCAAAGAGGACTTAGTGAAATTCATGGAGGATTGTCTGCTAATGGCTGCTATCCATGATAGTTTAATGGAACTTCAGGTGTACCTATGAATATCCCGTTGCTGGGGGCAAAAACAGGGACAGGCTTTGGCCTCTCAGACCCTGTTCCTGGGCCTTCCAGAAGGCATCTGTTTGGCCCCTGTGGGAAACAGGATGCTACTCTGCCCCTCCACTTATATTTTATGGATTATTTTATTTTACTTTATGAACATTTAGCCTTCTCCACAATGGATACCCAAAGAGGCTTAACCTCATTCTTCTCGCCTCCATTTTATCTTCACAACAACCCTGGGAGGTAGGTTAGGCTGAGAGTGTGTGACAGGCCCAAGGTCACCCAGCGAGCTTCCATGACAGAGTGGGGATTCGAACCTGGGTCTCCCCAATCCTAATCCAACAGTCTAACCACTTCACCTGACTGGCTGCTTGGTATATCAGACTGGCACTCTGTTGTACATTATTATTGACAGGATCAGTCCTCTTCTGCACAGAGTCTGCCTCAGCACCAGAACCACACATGGCATCCAGTCTAGGGTTTTTTCCCTTCTTTGGGAAACATCTCTTAGGTTTTAAACACTAACATTTCAAAAAGTTCCAAGTCCCAGCACCCTCCATAAACGCACTGAGCACAGCTTGGTGGGCCGTTTCACATGAGGGGACAGTGGCAGAATTGCCCCACCCACCCCCAGGAACAGATGTTGTGGAGGAAACAAAACGCACTCAGGACGGTGAGCTTTGCGCGCTGAGATCTCAGAGCCGCTTGCGTGGCTTGGCATTCGTAGACTGCATCGTCATCCAGCTCGGCGTAGTCGATGCGCAAGTTGTGCTGTCCAGCAGAAGCATCACCGACAATGGAGTAACGGGACCAGCCTGTGGTGAAGAGGGAGAGACCATACAGGATGGAATTAGTACACAGGACCCAGAATGGAGAGACGCAGGGCTATTTTTGGGCAGGAACGCACAGGAACGGAGTTCCGGCTGGCTCCCGAGTTGGCCACGCCCAGCAGGAACTCATTAGCATAATAGGCCACGCCCAACAGCAGAAACTCATTAGGATTGGCTACTTTAGGGGTGTGTGGCCTAACATGCAAAGGAGTTCCTGCTACAAAAAAAGCCCTGGGTTCTGACCACAAACAGGGTCAACAGAATAAGAAGCAAAAGGTGGGCGTGGCTGGATGACCACACTACTGGTAACATGGGGGTGCAGCCTAGTATGCTAATGAGCTGTGCTGTCAGGGGTGTGGCCTAATATGCTAATGAGTTTCTGCTCTTGGGTGTGGCCTGTTATGCTAATGAGTTCCTGCTGGGCTTTTTCTACAAAAAGAGCCCTGGGAGACACATTGCCCTGTGGTTGTATTTTGCGTGTGTGATTATTGTGTGTGTGTGCCTGGAACTCATGGTTGACTTCTGGTGACCCCTAGTGGGGCTTGAACATTTCAGAGAGGCGGCTCTCTATTGCCTGCCTCTGCGTCCCGGCCCTGGTATTCCTTGGAGGTCTCCCATCCAAGGCAGGGTCGGCCCTGCTTAGCTTCCAAGATCTGATGAGCCTGGGCTTGCCTGGGCTATCCAGGTCGAGGCACCCTGCCCCCCAGTTATTTGCTGACTTCTAAAACAGTCATATGCTGCTTCTTTGGGGACCTCAGCAAGGCAGTTCACAGAATAAAGCACGGTAAAACGAATTATTTTGGAATTAAAAACCATCAAAAAGCGGCTAATGTAGAGCCTTCCCCCCCTGCGTCAAAGCACACCTAAGAAAAAAATCCAAAACGTAAAACACTTGCCACCCTAAACGATTCTCATTAGAGGCTAGAAGGAGACCGGTGGAAACAATTAAAAAGATCGATCTCCCCCATTAAAATGCCCAAGGATCAGGACAATGACCAAGAGCTACTGCTGCGGGCAGCAGGCCTGTACGGTGGCCAGTGCCACCTGTGATTGAGCTCTCCTCCAACGACAGCCTTTGCCCCTCCTCATTAGGGTTGCCAATCTCCAGGTGGGTCCTGGAGATCTCCTGGAATGACAACGGTTGTCCAGGCTACAGAGATCACTCCCCCCAGATAAAAAGGGCTGCTTTGGAGGGTGGACTCCGAGGCGCTCTGACTCGCTGCCATCCCTCCCCTCCCTAGGCTCCACCCCCAAATCTCCAGAAATTTCCCAACCCGGAGTTGGTAACCCCACTCCCCACACCATAGCAAAACATACCAGGCAGGTCTCTTTCTCCGCCCAAAGCCAGCCCGTCCTTGGTCCACTGCACCATGCCACGGTAGCCCATCACCACGCAGGCCAGCGTCACCGACTGTCCAGAAACGATCACCTGATCCATGGGCTGCTGGAAGAAATAGGCGGCCAACGCTGCAGGGAGGGAAGGGAGAAAAACAAGGCGGTTAAGCCAAGCCCCAGGGCTGCCTGCACAGGGCCTGAACTTTGTTGGGCTGCTTTCTTTCTTTATTTCATTCATATCCTGCCTTTCTTCCCAAGGGGGACCCAAACTGGCTTAACGTCACTCTCCTTCCTCCTTTTATCCTCTCAACAGCCCTGTGAGGGAGGTGAGGCTGCTGAGAGGGTGTGAGTGGCCGAAAGTCACCCAGCAGGCATCCGTGGCAGAGTGGGGGTTTCGAACCTGGGCCTCCCACATCCTAGCCCGACACTCTAACCAAGGCACCACGCTGGCCCTCACAGCAGAGAGGCATACGTCGTCCTGTCTGCTTGCTCCAATCACAGCCCTCCTCATCCATCATTCTGACATAAGGTTACCATCCTCCAGGTGGGGCCTGGAGATCTCCTGCTATTACAGTCGATCTGTATGCTGATTTGCTACCCGCCCTCTACCCATAGGGTAACTTACATTTCAGTGTATCTGAAGCAGTGTGCGTGCACACGAAAGCGTAGGCCTGGAATAAAACTTTGCTGGTCTTAAAGATGTCAGTGGACTCAAACTTTGTTCAGTTGATCTCCAGACAGAGATCGGTTCCCCTGGGAGAAAATGGCTGCTTCGGAGGGTGGATTCTGTGGCACCATACCCTGCTGAATCGCCCAGTCTAGCCCAGTCTTGCCAGATCTTAGAAGCTAAAGCAGGGTCAGCCCTGGCTAGTATTGGGATGGGAGGCCTCCAAGGACGCAGTGGCAGGCAACGGCAAACCATCTCCAAATGTCTCTTTGCGTTGAGAGGAGGGGGGGGGAGGAGACTGGATTTATACCCTGCCCTTCACTACACGAAGGAGTCTCAGAGCGGCTTACAATCTCCTTTCCCTCCCCCTCCCCACAACAGACACCCTATGAGGCAGGTGAGGCTGAGAGAGCTCTTTCGAGAACTGCCCTTGAGAGAACAGCTCTGAAGGAACTTGTGGCTGACCCAAGGTCACACCAGCAGCTGCATGTGGAGAAGTGGGGAATCAAACCCAGCTCTCCCAGATTAGAGTCTACGCAACCAACCACTACACCAAACTGGGTCTCCCTATGGGGCCACCATAAATCAGTTGTCACTTAATGGCAAAAAGAAAAAAACTGCTGAGGTCCCTCCCCTGCCCCAAACCCCACCCTCTCCACTCCAGACTTCAGCCCCCAAATCCCCAGGTATTCCTCTACTCAGAGCTGGCAACCCTATTCTGACAGCACCCAATGAGATGCCTCTGAAAGTGCCACGTCAGGGAACAAAGTCCCCCCTTATTTTGTTCCCCAGTGCTCAAAGGTATACTGCGTACCGCACATGGAGACTCCGTCTTGCAGCTTTGGTTAAAAACTGTTGATAGACCCATCCTACAGGAACCCGCCCACGGCTTTCCCCATCTAATCTGAGACCTGCTCTGCTCAAGAGGTGCAATGAGATGGCCGAGCCTCATGGTGACCGGGTGGACAGCACCACTTCAGAAAGCAGTTAGGGGACAGACTCCAGCTTCGAATGCTCCCCTACATGAGAACATAAGAGAGGCCAATGTTGGATCAGGCCAATGGCCCATCCAGTCCAACACTCTGTGTCACACAGTGGCCAAAAATACCAGGTGCCATCAGGAGGTCCATCAGTGGGGCCAGGACACGAGAAGCCCTCCACATAAAAACCCATGCCCCTGCATCTAGAAAGCCAATTCCCCAAGAAAGGGTGGAGTCCAGCTTTCTGCTTGTGTGGAAGTTTTCAAAAACTGTAGCAATCTTATATAGGCCTGTGTGCGTCCACCCTCCCCTGGCTCACGAGGTACGTGCACATTCTCAAAATGTTCCTTCTGTTAGCAGTTTTATTCTCTTTGCCTCCACACAGAAATGTGGTGGGAGAGACGGGGTGGGGGGAGGTGAGGGGGGAAAAGAGCGCTGATAGAGCATGTTTCAAATTCGGAGGCAACGCAGCAGCCCCCGGGTCCCTGGCACTGCCTTATCTCCCTGCCACAGACTGCTGAGGTGCCAGTTTCATAGGCTCTGCACATGCCCCTGGGCCAGAAAAACACACACACAAGGCTCCGTTTTCTGCTCCGTGCTGCCCTCATTGAGCGGTTTTCTTCTGTTCCCCTTTTTCTTCCAGCCTTATGGAAACGTACTGAAGGAAACTTTTTTGGATAGGCGAATCAGGACGTGCAAGTCAAACTGGGCATTTCTGGAACCAGAGCCCTTTTCCTCAGCTTTGGGCTGAAAACTAAGTCTGGCGGTTAGTTAGACCAACGGAAAGAGCTAGGGACAAGGAGGGAAGCCTGAAGGTCAAACGATGCAGGACACTGGACTTCTGGGAATCACACTTGGGACATGCAGCGCTGCTCGGGGGAGACTGGGGTTGGCAAAGCAAGAGTTAAACTGTTCCCTCCCTACACCAGTTCTCCTAGGGGATCGCTGGACTGCTTTTAAGGTCCATGGGTTGGGGGGAAGAGAAGACCGCAGTGCTATGCTATGCTTCTGTGCACCATGTTCAGTCAGGGAAAAGGTAGAGTGGGGAGAGAGGAAAGTCCCTCCTTTCCCAGCACTGTGGCCCCTGATTCCCCCCCCCCACTTCTCAAACTCCGATTACACAGCTGGAGTTCCAATCACTCCAACTTCACGCTGACCGTGTGGGAATAAATCAGCATCTAGTTACATGGGACACACGGCATATAACGTTCAGAGATTTCCACACAGCACTGAGTCATGTGCCAAGTACACAAAGAAGAGTTTGTACATAAGGTTGCCAGCACTGCCTTCGCAAATGCAGAGAGATTTTGAGGGAGGTGCCTGGGGAGGTTGGAGTCTGGGGACGTGATGTCACTTCTGGGTGACGCTCTAGGAGTTTCCCCTAATTTCTGTGGTAAAGGCCATAGAGACATGAGGAATATTCCTAGAGTGTCACTGTGGAGGCCATTCCCCCCCCTCTGCTCCTCAGTTTTGCAATCTGCCTCGACTCTGAGTAAGAGGGACTATATCTATTTGCTCCATGTTAAGTGTTTGCTTTCCAGAATTAGAAAAATGATGTAAATAAAAGCTGAAGCAGGCACACCACAAACAATGCAATACAACTGCCGGAAATTTCTCCAGAGATGCTGGGAAGTCTATCCGGTTATCAGCCCCAGGCGGGTGCCCGAGATCCATTGTGCAACCTCCCAGACTCTGCCCTCTTGGCCACTGGGAGCCTGTTAAGATCCAAGAGGCTGAAAGAGCCTTTATTGGCACACAGACCCCTCCATCTTGAAGCTCTTATCTCCGCACTAAAGCCTGCTTAACGGCAATCCAATAAGGCCGGGCCTTTTGTCCCATTGTTTAAAAGTTTACCCACTCAACCAGGGGCTGAGCAGCCGGATAATCCCCTCAAGAGGGTCAAGACACAGAGGGAGCCGCAGACAAAGGCTGGAAGGAGAGTCAGGAAGGCAGGCGGAGTCTTCCCCCTGGGAAGGGAATCAGGCCGGCTAATCAAGCTGGAAGGATTGGAGCGACACCGCCAAGTCTGGTACCAGCCAGAACTTCTGTTCTGGGCCTTCCGCACGCCCCAACCCATGGGCAGATTCGTATCAAGGAAGAGAAGGGCTCTTGAGAATGGAAGTTATGAACGCCTCCCCGTTTTCTAGTTTGCAGGCTTGATATCTTGGCTGATCCCAAGCTCCAGGCCGATTGAATCAATCCCCTCCCAACGAGACCGACAGCGGCCATAACGCCAAACGCTAAAATATACCTCATTTCACTCTTGCCAAAATTGTTCCAAGTGATTTAAAATGTTTAAAAGGGGAGCGCCGTTTCTACAGGAACGGGCTCCGGAGGCAACCCAAGGCGGATTTGGCTGCCGTCCCTTCTCTTAACCCAACTAGCTAGCCATACGGGAGCCCGGGCGGCGGTGGGGGGCAACTGAACGACTAACCACATTTATTCCAGCATAAGCGTTCTCGAGTCAGAGCTCGCTCCATCCGATACAACCAGCATATGTAGACTTCCTCGACTCCCAAGTGAAGAAAACAAGGCATCTAAGAGGAGTGGTCCAGAACATACCACCTTCCAAGTCCCCCCTCCAGAACATGGGATGGTGGTTCCACCTGGCCTAGAGTTGCCAGCCTCCGGGCGGAGCCTTGCAATCTCCTGGAATTATAATGGATCTCGGAACGACAGAGATCAGCCGCTCTGGAGGGTGGACTCTATGGCTTTATACCCCGCTGAGGTCCCTCCCCTCCTCAAGCCCCGCCCTCCCCAGGCTCCGCCCCCCAAATCTTCAGATATTTCCCAACCTGGAGCTGACAATGCTAAACTGGCCTCACCCTTGCATTTTTAAAAAGCATCAAAACCAGGGCTATTTTTGGGCAGGAACGCACAGGAACGGAGTTCCGGCTGGCTCCCAAGTTGGCCACGCCCAGCAGGAACTCATTAGCATAATAGGCCACACCCAACAGCAGGAACTCATTAGGATTGGCTACATTAGGGGTGTGTGGCCTAACATGCAAAGGAGTCCCTGCTCCAAAAACGGCCCTGGGTTTTGACAACAAACAAGGTAAACAGAATAACAAGCCTACCCGGGTGCCTTCTCGAAACAGGCTCTGACCCTACCTGCCAATCCCACTCTATCATAAACTTTAGTTCACCGGGTCCCTCTGTGTCGGCTGCAGAAGTGCTACAGCACAGAATGGGTTTCCTGACGTGCCAAGCCCTACTGATCCTAAACAATTCCATCCCTTCTTTTTGCCCCATGCAGGTTTTAGCTTAAGGGGGTCAGCAATGCAGGAAGCCCGCAGATTAATGCAGTCGGTTAAGCCTGGCTTTCCAGATCCTGGCCTAGAGGCCAACAAAACAAAACACAGCGAGAACGGGGTCTAATGCAGTGTGGTGTAGAGCACAGGATTAAGATCTGGGAGACCCCATACTGGGTCAGCCACATTTAATGGCTGTGTACCTAGACTACCTAGAGTAGAGGGGCTGCAGTGGCTCAGAGGCTAAGACTCTGAGCTGTGGACTGGAAGGTCTGAAGTTCGGCAGTTCGGCAGTTCAAGACCCGAGTGCTGCATGACAGAGTGAGCTCCTGTCTCTGGCCCCAGCTCCTGCCAAACTAGCAGTTCGAAAGCAAGAAACTGCAAGTAGATAAATAAGTACTGCTTCGGGGGGGAGGCAACAGCGTTCCATGCGCCTCGGCGTCTAGTCATGCTGGCCACATGACCACGGAAAAAGTCTTCGGACAGCGCTGGCTCTTGGGCTTAGAAGCGGAGATGAACACCGCCCCCTAGAGTCGGATTTGACTGGCTTTTGAGCAAAGGAAAACCTTTACCTTTTACTACCTATAGTATCCAACTATGTTTCTAACTGACTTGTGCTGGTTACGTACCAAACTAAACTAAACTAAACACATACTGTGATCTACCTCACAGGTTGTTGTGAGGATAAAATGAAGGAGAGGAGAGCAACGTACGTCACTTTGGGCCCCTGCTGGGGAGAAAGGAGGCATATAATGAAAGTAAAGAAGGAAATAAACTTGCTGGCAGGCCACGGTAGGGAGATGGGGGTCAAGGGGATGTAGGCTTGCCAGCTCTGAGTTGGGAAATACCTGGAGGCTTTGGGGGTGGAGCCTGGGGAGGGCCGAGTTTGGGGAGGGGAGGGACCTCAGCCGGGTATAATACCATAGAGTCCAACTTCCAGAGCAGACATTTTCTCCAGAGGAACTGATCTTTGTCCCCTGGAGATCACTTGTAATTCCAGGAGATCTCCAGCCACCACCTGGAGGTTGACAAACTTAGGGCGAGGCCACCTGGAAGGAGGAGATAGAATTACATGGACACTAGGACACCCCCCCCCCGGATATCCTTGTTGCTGGGCAAGTCACGTGATTTGATCGCATATGAAGTTCGGGTTAGGTCCAAGCGATGAGGTTAGGGTTGCCGGAGATCTCCCAGAACGACCGTCTCCAGACTACAGAAATCAGCTCCCCTGGCGAAAAGGGCTGCTTTGGAGGATGGACCCTAGGCCCTCAGATCCTCTGCTGAACTCCCTCCCGTCCCCAGACTCTCCACCCACATTTCCAGGAACCCCCCAACTCAGAGCTGGCGACCCTACCTAAAGTCCTGAGCAGTGTTCCCTCTAAGCTGTGGAGTCTTGTGAGCAAAAATTCTACCTTGTGAGCTGCTGGCATTAAAGTGGTGAGCGAGCAATTTGGGGAGTGCATACATTGGTTCACTATGGAGCCATCCTTCCTGAGCTAAGACAAAAATGTGTGAGCCGGAGGCTACAAAACCGTGAGCTAGCGTACACTAACTCAGCTTAGAGGGAACACTGGGACTCCTGAGGGAGTCTTATTTTGGGGGCCCATGGTGGCCCTCTGCGGCTTTAGAAGGAGGGATTTTCCAAGGCAGCCCATGAAATAAAGCAAGTCTGGAGATCAACTGTAATAGCGGGCGATATCCAGGTGCTGCCTGGAGATTGGCAACCCCAAGGGGACAGCCCAGTACTCTTTCTCTGGGGACCTCCTGGAAGATTCACTGCTGGCTAGAATCAGCCCTTGGTGAGGTTTTGGAGCCTCCTGACTGTCCCTATTTTACGGTGAAGCCGAACCATCAAATCATCGCAAAAGTACTGTGTACACATAAAAATGCCCTGGACAGCATCAATCCTTAAAAAAGGGGGATGTTGGTCCATCATCGTAACTCATGAAGAAGACCATGATGTGCGCCAGGGGTGAGCTGACACAGAATGAGGAGCTAGTGGTTGGGCAGCGGCTACAGCCGAAATGCCAGCTGTGTAGCACAGAGAGGTTGGAAGGCAGCTTTAGGCGTCGATTTGCAGCGATGTTAATGGGAAAGGCCTTTTGCTGGCCCCAGAATCACCTTAATGGATACACTGAAGCAGCAGCCATCGCAATTTTCTCCATTAAGAGCCTAAATTATACTATTTGCACATTCCCTAAATGCAAGCTTTATGTCCACTGGGGGGGACACCCCACAAATCCCGTTGCTTTTAACACACTTGTAACCCCCCCAAAAAAAACACCCAGCCCAACGCATTCTCTGTCTCTCTCGCTCTCCTGCGTGCACAAATGCACACACACTCTTCTTGAACACACACAGCTGCAGGAAAGACTCCCGTCAAAGGCCCAGAGGGAGAGGTCCATCTGGGCACCCATCTGCTGCCATTCAAGCGAATTTCGCCACCGCGAGGCTGCGCCGTGCCTCGATTCGGCAACGGGGCCGGATCGGATCACCTCCCAAAGCACCGCCCCAGAGGAAACCGCTGCCAGTCCCGTGTGCTTGCTGTTCAGGGTGCCTGACTGGTTGTGGCAGACATGTTTCCTTTAGAGGCACCAACCTCCAGGTGGGGCCTAAAGTTCTTCCTGAATTACTGGCTGATATCCAGACTACAGAGATCAGTTCCCCAAGAAGAAATGGCAGGTTCAGAGAGTGTGGATGGTATACCATAGAGTCTAGGAGAAATGGAGGTCCTAGAGTGACATCATATCCCTGCTGAGTTCCCTCTTCTTCCCAAAGTTTGACCTCCCCAGGCCCCACCCCCAAATCTCCAGGAATTTCCCAAGCTGGCACTGATGAGAGGGGGGGGGGGTTAAACTTTCCCCACCAAGCAAACACATGCTGCATCTAAGGAAAAGTGGAAGTTCTGTTTGGAACGCTGAGCTAGAGAGATCATAACCAGTGTTCCCTCTAAACTGAGTTAGTGTGAGCTGGCCCACAGTTTTTTTAGCCTCTGGCTCACACATTTTTGTCTTAGCTCAGGAAGGATGGCTCCGGGGCAAACTAATTTATGCGGCAGCCAAATTTCTCACAACTGTAATGCCAGTAGCTCACAAAGTAGCATTTTTGCTCACAAGACTCCACAGTTTAGAGGGAGTGTTGATCGTAACCCCAGATTAATGCAGACTATTTTTTTTAAGTGATCCTGTATATGCGGCAGAATGTGGGGGATGAACATTCAGATGATGCCTGTGATTCATTATCAAGATGAGAAGAAATTGTGGCAGATTTTAGGGAAGAAACCGCAAATTCTCTGGGGGCATTTCATTTTGATTCTAATTCAAGGCAGCGTGCCTACCGACCCCAAATTCCGGGAGCTGTATTTTGAGGTCCTCCACCGCCCCTCCACCCACCACCTCATCCAGACGTTCTGTCCTCACACAAGTAGAGAGCATGATGTTTTTATCGACTACTGGCTTCTGTGGCTTTAGGGCTCCCGATCTCCAGGTGAGGGCTGGAGAACCCCGGGAATTACAACTCATCTCCAGATGACAGACATGAGCTGCCCTGGAGGAAACCGCTATCTGCTGTGCCCTCCCCTCTCCAAGCTCCAGCTCCAACTCTCCAGGAGTTTCCCATCCTGGAACTGACAACCCTGTGACTTCCAGTAACCGACTTGAGACAAAAGATGCACTTGTAAGGTTGCCAAAATTCAGGTAGGGGCCTGGAGATCCAACAGCTGCAACTGATCACCAAACTACAGAGATTGGTTCCCCTGGGGGTCATTTCTTGCAGTGAAGAGGCCAGGCATGCAACAAGCCCCACCCCCTGCTCCCAGCAGCCCTCAGTCAGAGCAAGAAGCAGCCAGGTAAGTT
>NW_015164228.1:390990-413059 GCF_001447785.1 Gekko japonicus
CCCTACAAAATGACCCCTGGTTCCCCTGGAGAAAAAGGCTCCGCCCCAAAATCTCCAGGGATTTCTCAACCCGGGGTGGACAACCTGATGAATGGGGGGGGGGGAGAGAGAAGGGAAGTGAACCCCAAGCCTCAGTGCCACTTGGGGTGTGTTTGTGTGTGTGTGTGTGTGTGTGTGTATGATAGCCCAAGCCCTTTGCGGAGGCAATAGCCCTGCTGGAGATCTTGAACTGAAATGGGCTCCCCGCCTAGCGGTCAGAGCACAGGAAGGAGCCCGCGGTCCTCCCGGTCCCAACACTCCCCCCTCCCCTTCCTCCCAACACACTTGTTGGCTCCTTTCTTCCTCCTTCCGCCCCTCCCCTCCCCAAAATCTCCCCCGCGGGCTCCTGGACTCCCGCGCGCTGCATTTCCACGCTCCGTCGCAAATCCTTTTTGAAGCCGCGCAGAGGCAAAGGCGAGCCGCTAAATTCCTGCTTGCTAATAGGCGTGAAATCGGCGGGCCATTGTGCCGGAGCTGCAGGGGGAAGGGAGATGAAAGGCGCCCCGATCGCACGGAATAAGCGCTTTGCCAAAAGCTCCTTGGCCCGCCCCACGGAAACGGGAGCAGAAAGGCGTCGGGAAGGGGCGGGCGGGAACCCCCCCCCCCCCAAAGGGGAAGCCGGCACCAGAGAGAGTCGACGGCCCGGCTCACCTTTGGGAGCCAATTAGAGCCCGGCCTAGACAGGTCCCCTCGATTCCCTGTATCCACCACCCCACTTCTGTCCTGCTCTTGACAAAAGGGTTCCCCAGCACGACCCTGGCCCTAGAAGGCCCCATGTGCCAGGCTGCCAGCTTCACTCTGCCCCTCCGCTCCGAAGTCAGCTGGGAATCCCACCTCCTCTGCCCCCTCCCCACTACAGAAGTCAAAAATCCCCCCCCCCCAAGAAAGCAGAAATGAAAACACAAAGCCAATCAGGACTGCATTTCTTTGCCCTGTCGGTGTGGCTTTTGCTTGATATTTCTTTAGCCTATGGTGACACAGTGGCAGAAGCCGATTCCCCGCCACGCGGCATATAATTAAGAGAAGGTCCTACAATGAGGCCCCGGGAAAAGAAATGTTTAGGAAAACACGAGAGGCTGAGCTGCATTAAAGAAGGAATAAGCCACACACGCACACACACAATCGAACATCTCCGTGTGTGTGTGTCTTTAAAAGGTAAAACCCAGAAACATTCAAGGCCTGAAAGCCCACACTTCAAAGACTGGCAGATTTATCATGGCATAAACTGGCAGGGGCTTTCCCAGTAAGGATCTGGACGATGGGTGGCTTGACAGAAAAGGTACAGGGATAACGCATTTTGATAACGCATTTTGACAAGTCACCGAAGGGCATTGGAACACAAACACAGAGACTGGGTTTGCTTCCCATTATGTGGATTGTGTTTAGAGTTGGTGGCTCTGGGCTAGGAAATTCCTGGAAACAGGGTGGGTGTGTGTGTGTCAGCTGGGAAGGCTGAGGTTTGGGGAAGGGAGGGACCTCAGCAAGGCATAATGCCAGACAGTCCACCCTCCTAAGTAGCCATTTTCTCCGGGGGAACTGATCTCTGTCATCTGGGAGATCGGTTGCAACTCCAAGAGATCACCAATCAGTCTCTGCCTGGAGGTTGGCAACCTTAATTGCTTTCTTGGCTCTCGCTTTTGGGACAACACGGCTGTAGACAAGTCACTCTGAAAGGGCGTCCCACGATATCCAACTTGGCACAATCTTGATTCTCGGCTCTGCCGTATGGATTAACAAGGGAATTCCATGCCTGGTAGGATCTGGGTTCGGTAGTACCCCCTCCCCCAGTTGTTTTAAGTCTCTCATTTGGGAGGAACCCCTTTCCGAGACGAGCCAGCAGAAGCGGAAGATGACAGCAAGAGCCCTCGCAGGAGTGCGCGCGCCACAAATCCCATATTGTCGTTTTTGCAAATCGGGCAAAGGGGGAGCAGGTTACCAGAGCTGGCAGCTTGTGAGTGTGTGAGCCGGCAGACGGACAATAGTGCCTTTGTATCCTGGCCTCATTCAATTGCCATCAGTTCCGCCACCCAGCCATTCCCCGGCCTGTCTGGGCTGCACCCCTCATGCTCTAGAGCTCTGCCAAGATTTCTGGGAGCCCAATCCTCAGGCTACCCCCTTTGGTTCAGTAACCCCCTAAACTCTGGTTTCTGCTCAGTAATGTAGGAAGCTTCTTGTCCGCACCTGGGTTTCCCCGGGAAGGTCGGATGCCCGGCTGTTGCACTAACTCAGGGCCACAGTAGTACTACTTGGTTCAAGGACAGATTTTTCTCATGGAATTTCCTCCCACAGGATGTATGGTGACTGGCCATTAACTTGGAAGGCTTTTACAGGAGGAATGGGCACTTTCATGGAAGAGAGGTCCATCAGCGGCTACTACCCAAGGTGACTGAAGGGAGCCTGCATATTCAGAGGAAGTAATCTCCTAAATGCCATGACCAGGAAAGCCCATGACAGATTTCATCAGATCTCAGAAGCTAAGCAGGGTCAGAGTTTGGCTAGTACTTGGATGGGAGACCACCAAGAAGTCTATGGTTGCTATGCAGAGGCAAGCAATAGCCAACCACCTCTAAACATCTCTTGATGTTAGGTGTAGTGGTTAAGTGTGCGGACTCTAATCTGGGAGAACCGGGTTTGAGTCCCCACTCCTCCACTTGCACCTGCTGATGTGACCTTGGGTCAGTCACAAGCTCTGGCACAGCTGTCCTTGAAAAAGAGCCGTTTGTGTCAGAGTTCTCTCAGCCCCACCCACCTCACAGGGTGTCTGTTGTGGGGAGGGGAAGGGAAAGGCGTTTGTAAGCCGCTCTGAGACTCCAAGTGAAGAGCGGGATATAAATCCAATCTCTTCTCTTCTATGGAAGAGGTATAAATCCAATCTCTTCTCTTCTCTTCTATGGAAGAAGAAGAGGAGGAAGAGGAGATTGGATTTATACCCTGCCCTTCACTTGGAGTCTCAAGAGCAGCTTATGACAGCTTCTTTCCCTCCCCCTCCCCAAAAGAGGCCCCCTGTGAGGTTGGTGGGGCTGAGAGAGCTCTGAGAGAACGGATCATGAGAGGACAGCTCTGAATGAACTTGTCAATGACCCAAGGTCACACCAGAAGCTACATGTGGAGGCGTGGGGAATCAAACCTGGTTCTCCCAGATCAGAGTCCGTGCTTCTGATCACGACACCAAACTGGCACCAAGTCACTACACCAGACTGGAGTTGCCATGAGATGGCTGTGGCTTGACTGCCCCCCCCAATGGTGGGGGTAGGAACACAGGAGGCTTGGGGCTCTGGACTGGGCTTCCACCAGGAGAATCTGGTTGGCCACAGCATGATTTATTTCTCAAGAAAAGAAAAGAAAGAAATCTTTCACCCAACCTTTGGGTACCCAACCTTTGGCTACTGCACGAAACAGGATGTTGGGCTGAGATCTCCACTCTTAGGCCAACACGCATGAGACCTTTAAGGCCTTTCAGTTGCCACCATCTTCTCCTTATGGGTTATGGGCTGCTTGTCACGAGTGGGTCATGTGAATGTGCCACCAGCAGGGCCAGATCAGGGCTGGGGCCCCCATCGTCGGTCAAGCTAGAGATTGGATTGCAGCACATCCAACTCTCACGAGGCCTGTGTCTTCACAAATGAATTGCAGTTTGGAGAAACAAAAATCCAGTATTCTGTGGTTACGGGAACTAGCCCTCACTGACGAAGGGAGCTGTGTCTAGACGATATGATAGCTATGTGTTGGAATTACAAGTTGCTTACACTTCAGTCATTACAGAGTTAAATATTGTTTGTTAGGAAACAGGATGTTACGTTACATAATGTATTCTACAGCGGGAAAGTTCGGAGCTGTTTATCCTAATGAAGTGAAATGCTTTGATCTAGCATTAATGTATTCACAAGGTTTGTGGCTCTTTGTGTGAACCAGAGAGGAAGTTCTCTTCTAGAAGCCACGACAGTTAGAAAGATGTAGCTGTTAGCATATAGTACTGAAAGTAACTGCAAGTATGTAACCTTTTATTTTATTTCTTTTATCCAAAGTACCTTACCCATGTTTTATTTTGTTTTCATAGTAAAGATATTTTTTCTTTTACTAAGTGTGTGCTCTTGTGTTTGCAATACACCCATCGACCCTGAATCAAAGAATCCCAACACTATGCCATAAGAACGGCCTGCTGGATCACACCCATGACCCATCTAGTCCACCATACTGTTTCACACAGCGGCCAGCCAGTCGCACCGCTGCCTCACCCCGGGCTGACATTTTCATCCGGCTTGCCACTACAACCCCAAGATCTCTTTCGGTCTCAGCCTCAGCCACTTCAGACCCCATCGGCACAGATTTAAAATCAGGATTCTTTTAATCCCAATATGCATCACCTGACACCTACCCATGCTGAACCTCGTTTGCCGCACTGCTGCCCACCTGCACAATTTACATAGATCCTCCTGTAGCTCTTCACGCTCTCCCTATATTTTCACTACCCTGAATTTGGTATCTTCCGCAGCCTTGGCTACTATACTGTTCAACACCAGCACCACCCCCGCCATTTGAAACCATTTATGAACAAATTAAGTAGCAGTGGTCCCAATAGCCATCCTGGTAGGACTCCACCTGCTGACTTCCCTCCGTTGCACGGACTATCCATTTATTCCTACTCTCTGCCCCGTGACCTTTCCGCTCCTACCGTAACCACTTTCTCCCCTAAAACACCACCCTGCCCTTGATGGGGGGGGGGGGGACAGAGAAGGGGCTGTGGCTCTCTGGTAGAGCATCTGCTTGGCATGCAAAAGGTCCTAGGTTCGAGCCCTGGCTTCCCCAGCGAAACAATCTCTGGTAGTGAACGTTGGAAAAGACCTGTCTCTTCCTGAGACCTTGGAGAGACGCTATCAGTCAGAGGAGACAATACTGTTGACCTCAGTAAATCAATGGGCTGACTGACTAGGGGCAATTCTGCATTGGCTCTTCCTTCCGTTGTTTTAGCAAACCCACACTGGAAAAGAAATTTGCATTGCATGCCGCTTTCATCTTCTTTGACCATCGGATTTTACGGTACCCTCCACACTGTATGCCGCTTTTGCTTTCTTTGATCATCGGGTTTTATGGTACCTTCTGCATAGATTTATGGCCATTCAGGGGTGACTTTGCAGTCAGTACAGCATTGCCCCAGGCTATTTGAATGGGGTTTTGAGCTGCACCTTTGGTAAAACAATGGAGGGAAAAGCCAACGCAGAGTCACCCTAGAAGGCAGCTTGAGGTGTTCTTGTCCAGGGGAAGGGCTGTGGCTTAGTGGTAGAGCATCTGCTTTGCACACAGAAGGTTCCAAGTTCAACCCCCTGGATCTCTGGCTAAAATGATCAGATAGCAAAAGTGACAGAAGACCTTTACTACTGCCAGGTGAATAGACATATGAACATACAAAGCTGCCTTATACTAAATCAGACCATTGGTCTATCAAAGTATTGTCTACTCTGACTGGCAGTGGCTCTCTAGGGTCTCAGGCAGAGGTCTTTCCCATCAGCTACTGTCTGGTCCTTTCAACTGGAGATGCCAGGGATTGAACCTGGGACCTTCTGCGTGGCAACTGGCAAGCAGATGCTCTACCACACTGAACCAATATGGCGGTGGTGGAAAGTGCCATCAAGTTGCAGCCAACTTAGGGTGATCCCGTAGGGTTTTCAGGGCAAGAGATGTTCAGAGGTGGGCTTGCCATCGCCCGCCTCTGTGCAGGGGAGCCTGAATGCTTGGTGGTCTCCCATCCAAGTACTAACCAGGACCAATCCCGCTTAGCTTTTGAGATCTGATGAGATCAGGCTAGTCTGGGCCATCCAAGTCAGAGCCAATACAGACAATGATAAACCAAGGCTCTAACTCATGAGAGGGCAGCTTCGTTTATCTGTATCCCACTATAGCAAATAACTCCGGCTCTCAGTTGACCTTCTCACTACCCGACTGGAAGAAGCCATCAGACGCCTTACCGTGCGGCACTGACAGATCTTGGTGGCGAGGGCACACCTCCCTCGCTCACCAGCCCTTTGTGCCGAGGGGCTCGCCAGTGAGCTTTGCACACCCCAGCAGTATGTTGCCATAGCTGCCTGGCACCAGCTCAGCTGCCAGAAATTAGGTCATCCCCAGAAGCCAACAGATGTTAATTTTCTGCATTTGTCTCTGCTAAAGCTGGCCACTCCGTGCCTCCGTCCCCCCTGCCCTGAATCGCAAGGCCTATGAAAATCCCCTGTGCACATCTGCCCATCCTCTCCACGGCCTAACGCACGCAGCATCGTGGGCTGGGCAAAGACTGGCATAGACCTGTACATTTGCCCCGGGGGCCCTCCCAGATGGCAGCGAAGCTCTGGTGGTCTCCGTTTGACCCAGTAACTTTCCCCTGAACCGAAATCAAGCCCAGCCAACTCCAGAGATGGTCCCTTCGACATTTCACAGATGTAAATGCTCTCTTGTGTTCTGAGGATCAGAGCCTGAAGACACAACACACACGCCCTCTTCACGAATTTCTGATCTCCCAGGGCTGCCAACCTCCAGGTAGCGGCTACTGATCTCCTCTCCATGAAGTATTCATTTACTGTGCCATGTTCTGTCCTGTATGGATTCCGCAGGCGAGTAAACTGACCAGAACCCTTTTCCTTTGTTAAAAACTAAAAATCCCCCAAGACGAGTCAGGTTGTTGTTATGGAACAGGTCCGACTCAAATCCAAATTGCTACCTCACCAGGCAGTTAACAGCAGGGCCGAGAGGAATAGAAGGAAAGCTGGTAAACTTAGGCGCATGCCCACTAACTTTGCTTTAGAAAAGAAGGCATTCCTTAAATTCCCCCCTACGGCAAAATAGATGCAGCGTGATTTACCATGCGCAAGAACGCAGCCAATCTCCATGGTAAAATAGGGGCAGTTGGAGTGCATTCTAAGAGGGTTTTTTAAAAAAAGAAGTATACGCCTCTGTTCTGTTTTGTGAACTGCCCTGCAAGGCACAGAAGTAGCATTCGGGGCTTTTAAAATTCACCCAACTTGCCCGGAATGCTTTATGCCCCGGCTTGTTTATTATTGTTAATTTTTACGCTGTCATCCTTATGATTTTATGGGATCGTTTTCCTTCGCAAGCTGTCTCAAAAGCAGGTCTCTGGTGAGGCAGCGTGCACATTTGGTAAATAAATAAGCCTGCGTGGAGAAAGCAAGAGGGGCTTAGAGGTCAAGTGCGAGACATCCGCCCCCCCCACACACTGATGTAATTGAGAGGCACACAACAACACCGGAAAAGGTAGAGGCTGATTTGCAAAGGAAGTTTTGCTGTATTAAGACCAGAGGAGTTGAAAGCATACAGAAGCTCTCATTTGCAACTATTTGCTTTGTGGAGCAGAACAAAAGCTGGATAGCCCAGGCAAGCCCAATCTCCTCAGATCTCGGAAGCTAAGCCGGGCCCACCCTGGCAAGTATTTGGAGGGGAGACCTCGAAGGAATACCAGTGCCGGGAGGCAGGGGTAGGCTATCAAGCCACTTCTCTGAATGTCCTCCGTGCCCCAGTAGGAGTCGCCAGAGGTCGCCATGACTTCCCAGCATGGCCACACATGCACACGCACACACAAAATGCAAAAATGAGAACAACGAGAAAAAAAGCTTGGGACCCTTCTCAGCTGGGATGCTGGCAAGTACTTGGAGGGCCATTGGGCCAAAACTGAGAGCCAGCATGATGAGAAGAGAAAAGAGACTGGATTTATACCCTGCCCTTCACTACCCGAAGAGTCTCAGATCGGATGTATACCCTGCCTTTCACAACCCGAAGGAATATCAGATCGGCTTACAATCTCCTTTCCCTTCCCCTCCCCACAACAGACACCCTGTGAGGTAGGTGGGGCTGAGAGAGCTCTCTTGAGGACTGCTCTTGAGAGAACAGCTCTGTGAGAACTTGTGACTGACCCAAGGTCATACCAGCAGCTGCATGTGGAGGAGCAGGGAATCAAACCCGGTTCTCCCTGATTAGAGTCCGCGCACTTAACCACTACACCAAACTGGCAGTGGTTAGAATGTCAGACTACGATCTGGGAGACCCTGGTTCGAATCCCCACTCTGCCATGGAAGCTTGCTGAGAGACCTTGGCCGGTCACACACTCCCAGCCTTACCTACCTCACAGGGTTGTTGTGAGGATCACACGGAAGACGGGAGAACAATATCAGCTGCTTTGGATGCCCACTGAGGAGAAAGGTGGGGCATAAATGAAGTTAAATGAATAATAAATGAATTAATTCTTGGTCAAGCCCTCAAAGGAAGGCAACGCTGCAACGGACCCAAGCAATCATTTTTCCAATTTCCTTCAAACACACCAGCCACAAATCCAGCTTGGCTTCCAGGGCAGAGGAGAAGGGGTTAAAGGTGACCTTGCTGGTGGTCACCGGAAGGTCATTTTTCCTACAGCAAATGTGCTTGATAAACTGGCACACTTTAATTCCAGCTGCATCATGCGCTATCTCACATTTTAACACCTCTGGGAAGGAAGGAAAGAGAGGCAGACCATTCAGAGCGGCTCCACCAACGGTTTCGTCCTTTTTCCTGTTATGTTGGCTGCTGGAGAGGCGGTGGGGTGTGCATTCTCACTTTGGGAACGTTCAAGGCCATTGACACCCGATAACATTTATTTATTACTTCAACTTCTACCCCACCCTCCCCGCCGAGGGCGTCTCACATAAAACCATTAAAACAATATACATCTTAGTACAAAATACATAGTAAACAATTAAAAACCATTCATATATCAATGGTGGTACGATAAATAAAGTGCATTTAAGAGCACGCTCAGTGGTCCTACCGCTCTAAGTAAAGGTTCCCTTGCTTGAAAGCCAGTTGAGTCCGACTCTAGGGTTGCGGTGCTCATCTCTGTTTCAAAGCCGAAGAGCCAGCGCTGTCCGAAGACGTTTCCGTGGTCATGTGGCCGGCATGACTAAACTCCAAGGCGCACGGAACGCTGTTCCCTTCCCACCGAAGTGGTCCCTATTTATCTACTTGCAATTTCTTGCTTTCGAACTGCTAGGTTGGCAGGAGCTGGAACTAGAGACGGGAGCTCACTCCGTCATGCGGCAACCCAGGTCTCAAACTGCTGAACTACTGACCTTCCACAGCCTGCAGTTCAGCATCTTAACCACTTGAGCCACTGCAGCTACCACTCTATGTAACTTCTAACTCTAGGTCAGCACAGGGCATAGCTGATAAGGTGCAGCTCCTATCGGAAAGCCTGCCGGAGAAGCTCTGTTTTCACGGCCCTGCGGAGGTGACACGTAGAACTGTCCAGACCAAACACAAATGGTGCTTCTGCCTTGTTAACAGCCTGGAGAAGTGAGATGGGAGAAGAGGAGGCCTTCCTCTCTGGTTGCCAACCTCCAGGTAGGGGCTGGAGAGATTCTGGAATGACCACTGGTCTCCAGACCACACAGATCAGTTCCTCCGGGGGGGGGGGGTAAATGGCTGTTTTGACAGGTGGATTCTATGCCATTAGACCCTGCTGAGGTCCCTCCTCTGCCCTCGCCAGCTCCATCCCTAAATCTCTGGAAATTTGTTCACCCAGAGATGGCCAGCCTACCTCCCCCTGCCGCAATATGTCTGCAATATTGTGTGGCTTTCTCCAAGGCCTTTCAGTGCCACTCATAACCCCAGTTTGGTGTAGTGGTTAAGAGTGCGGACTCTAATCTGGGAGAACCGGGTCTGATTCCCCACTCTTCCTCCACATGCAGCTGCTGGTGTGACCTTGGGTCAGTCACAAGCTCTCTCAGAGCTGTTCTCTCAAGGGCAGTTCTCGAAGGAGCTCTCTCAGCCCCACCTACCTCACAGGTAAGCTGCTCTGAGACTCCTTTGGGTAGTGAAGGGCGAGATATAAATCCAGTCTCCTCCTCCTCCTCTTCTTCTTGTAAGATTTTTCTGAGAAGGCAGGACACGGTGGCCCTGACCCAAATGCCCCAGACTAGCCAATTCCTGGCAGAACTCCAAAGCTAAGCAGGGTCGGCCCTGGTTAGTATTTGGATGGGAGACCACTAAGGAAGTCTAGGGTCACTCTGCAGAGGCAGGCAATGGCAAACCACCCCTGGATGTCTCTTGCCTTGCAAACCCTTACGGGGTTGCCCTAAGTCAGCTGCAACCTGATGACACTTTCTACCACCAAGCCACAGTGGAGCCCAGGAACATCTGTCAGCCACATAATCCCCCCCCATCTCATGTGCCTGGCAAGGGAACAGTGTCTCTGCTTCCTTGCTATGCTAAGGGTCTCAGCACATGCACAGTGTGTGCAAATGGTGACTGTTAGGGAGCATGCCTTTGAGGTGTCCGTCAACATACGGTATATTCTGGGATGCATTCATTCAGTTATCTGCCTGTAAGGTAAAGGTTCCCTTGCTCGAAAGCCAGTCGAATCCGACTCTAGGGTTGCGGTGCTCATCTCCGTTTCAAAGCCGAAGAGCCAGTGCTGTCCGAAGACGTTTCCGTGGTCATGTGGCCAGCAAGACTAAACACCAAGGCGCACGGCACGCTGTTACCTTCCCACCGAAGTGGTCCCTATTTATCTACTTGCAATTTCTTGCTTTCGAACTGCTAGGTTGGCAGGAGCTGGAACTAGAGACGGGAGCTCACTCCATCATGCGGCACCCAGGTCTCGAACTACTGAACTACTGACCTTCCACAGCCTGCAGTTCAGCGTCTTAACCACTTGAACCACCGCAGCTCCTATTATCTGCCTGTAGACAGAACTAAATATCTGGGAGAGTTCATCTGGTTACACAGGCTTCTCACAGACCATGCACAAATATCTCAGCGGGGCCCTTTAAACACAGCCATCGCGATTCACGTTCCGAGCCCTTAGCAATGAAGAACTTTGCAAATACGACAGATAAAATAAAATATGAAGGATGTGGCTGCAGAAACTGGAGCCAGTAGCAACAGCAACACGGTGTAGTGACGGACCTCATTCTCCTCTCCTCCATTTTATCCTCACAACAACCCTGTGAGGTAGGTTAGATGGAGAGCGTGCAAGGTTCCATGGTGGAGTGAGGATTCGAACCTGGGTTTCCCAGAGCCTAGCCTTACACTGTGACAGCTACACCGCGAAATGTCCTTTCATGCTGCTTTAAGCAACAATCAGAGAAAAGACAGGTACCCATATGGCATAATTTAGAATTCAGCTCAGGGTCATCTGCTGACCTGGCGGAATGTTTCCGCTGCTTCATTTCACATCCTTTTAACACATCCTTTGTTGTGCTAAGTCCTTCCAATCATCACACACTCCCCAGGACTTCATATGAATCTTTCCTGATAAGACTCAGAATCCAAAATATTAATTAAAAAAATACAGAGAATAATTAACCTCCCTCTGTTCTCTCCCCACCCCCACCCCGCCACCATCCTTTTCCTCCCAGGAACAGCATGGCTTTTTTTGTGCAGACTCAGACAGAAGTCAAAGGATTTGGACGGAGGAAGTTTGAAGAACTCTCTAATTCAATCTAAGGACAATTCTGTTCAGCGGGAAGCTCGTAGGAGATCTGATTATAGGTACTAAGACATTAATTCGATACTCTTTCTCGTATTAACTGTAGAAATTATAACCCCGAGAGGTCTGATAATCCATAAGAGTATCAGATCGAACAGGTAGCTGATTGGCCTCCCGCTGAGCAGTCAGTATTTTAGCACTATCATGGTATATAGCATGTGAACTGTATTATATCAGAGACCTATGGCTAGCAACCCCCAGGTGGGGCCGGAGACACCCCCGCCCCCACTATTACAAGTGATCTCCAGGAGACAGAGGTCAGTTCACCTGGAGAAAATGGCTGCTTAGAAGATAAGACTCTATGGCAGGGGTGTCAAACACAAGGCCCAGGGGCCAGAACCGGCCCATCCAGGGCTCTTATGCAGCCCGCGAGCAATTGGTGCAATGGAGAATGTGCTGGGGGGGGGGAGTGGGGGGAGCCACTCCGTTGTGGCTTCAGCATGGCAGAACAACCTCGCCTGCATCAGTCAAGCATCATGGGAGCATCTGCCCAGCGCTGCACTGCTGCCGCTCCAGCCCGCCTATGTGGGTTTTCCTCTGTACCCCCCCCCCAGCCCGTGGGGCCTTGCAGTGAGGACACACCAACTGTAACAAATGAGTTTGACACCCCTGCTCTATGGCATTATACCCCATTGGTGTCCCCCCCCAAACCCCGCCCTCCTTGGGCTCCCCCCCCCCCAATCGCTAGGTATTTCCCAACCCTGAGCTGGCAACCCTACGGAGACCTGATCCTGTACAGTTTTCAATGCACTGTATTTTCTTTAACCGTAACTCATTTCCCTATGTATTTTTGTACCAGGAGACTGTATCCAAGTGAACGAATGAAATTATAGCAGGAGACTGTCTGCATTTAGGGTTCTCTTATTTGGGGGAGGCTTTTTAAATGTTATATTTTGCGTTCCTCAAGTACCTCCTCCCCGCCCTCAGGCATTTTCATCTCTCTTGTGTTTCCTGTGCCTTCAGCAGACACTGACCACAGACTTTCAAATGTCCAGCATTCATGAGGTCTAGAAACTTAGGAGCCTATTAATCTACACACAAGTCAATTGCTATAGGGTGCACAGACCAAATACTGATCCCGTGGTGGGAATCTGCCTTCATATTTCTGGGCTCATTTGTTACATTTTAGCCATCGCATTTCTGATCTGTCATTCAGCGCTCGGGACAGCACACGCAGGGTTCTGTCCCCTCACTTTAGCCTCCGAGGTAGGTTGACCAGAGATGATAGCTTGGATCCCACGGGAAATCTCCAGTGAGGGAATAGATGTCCATCAGCAGAGCGGAGTTTCCTTAAATGCGCCCGCAGCCTGCAATACCCCCTGAAGAGCTTGTCCTGGGAAACACGGGATTCCCCCTCCCAACAGTGGAGGGTTGAGTTCTGTGGTGGGGGCAGGAAATCAGCAAAAGTTGTCCCCCTCCTATTAGCAGCTCTTTTCTGTTGGATCCAGCCCAGTAGCCCAAGGTCAGTCGGTAATTTTCACAACAAATGAAGCCAAATGGAAGTAGGATATGTGTACAGCTGAACACATAAAGCTGACTTATCCTGAATCTGGCCCTTGGTCCATCCATATCAGTATTTAATAGGTTGTCGAAGGCTTTCACGGCCGGAGTTCATTCATTGTTGTAGATTTTCCGGGCTGTATGGCCCTGTAGCACCATGCAGCTGCTGGTGAAACGTCAGGTACTACAATCCCAAGACCACGGCCATACAGCCCAGAAAATCTACAACAACTAATATCAGTACTGTCTACTCAGACAGGCAGTGGGTCTCCAGGGTCTCAAGCAGAGGTTTTTCATGTAACTTACTGCCTGGTCCTTCTAACTGGTGAAGCTGGGGATTGAACCTGGGACTTTCTGCATGCCAAGTAGATGCTCTACCGCTGAGCCACAGTGCCTCCCCTATTCTGGGTATCATGCACTGCTTCTTGTATTGCTAGTGCCAAGGGCAAGCTCAGAGCCAAACCCTAATGCCCTCTGCAACATTGCAGGGGCCACTCACGGCCTCGTGCACAACCCAGATTTCCTCGGGGGTAACACTGATACTTTTATGGCTTCTGATTTACACAGTCCCAGATACCCAAATCAGACTACTGTCCCAAATTAAAACAGCACAATGGGGCGAGCAGGAATGTAAAGCAGATTTTTTTATTATGCTTTTAGCAGCCAGGGGGAACTCAACAACATAACAAGCATAGCCGGACAATATATTAGTACCCCCTGGCAAGGAATCAAACTTATGAGACAGGTAATTCTATTCCTCCTTCCTCGCGTGTCCCCGCACAATAGGAGAGGCAATGGCTGAGAACAGAATCCTCTTTTGGCAATGGTACTAATGCATTCGTTACCCCCACAGTTGTGCACGTTCCAGAGTCGGGGCTCTAGCAATAAAAACAGGTTCTGGGGCTAAACCAATATGTCAAGCTAAAACCTGGCTCTGGAAGAAACAGTCACTGCAGGGGTGGGGGAACCACGCATGGCCTTTTGCATCTCTTCCCTTCGCCGTGAAATATGTGCAGCAGTGACAAAATCTTTGGGCTCCTGCCAATCTATCTAGTGCCCATCGAGCATGTAATAATTGCAGGGCCTTTTTATCTTTTTTTTTTTTAAGGCTTCTGTCTTTTCTCTCTCTGGAAAATTCGATTTTCCTCCCGTTTCCTCCAACAATTTCAGCTAGTAATAATCAATGGATATCTGAAAGCAGCCCTCCAGACATGTTAAAAATCAATCCGTATGTTTACAGCCGCAGGAAATTAAAGGATCGCACAATTACTTGGTGACAGAGGGTGAGGCGCGAAAAAAAGGAGAGCTTTATTATTAATTTTTGTTTAATATCAGCCACCGCTTTGAGTCAGCAAAAATGCCCTTCCACATTCACCGGGCGTGCCAATATTCACCAGGATATAGGTATGTATTTTATATAGTATTCATGGCTGGACATAGCTATTCGTGTCTTGAGATGAATACAAAATGCTCTTCCCCTGCCCGATTTTGGGTTTGTAGGATGCAACAAATGTTTATTGACCCAAACCTAAAATCTGGAAAAGAAATCCACAGAAGTCCCAACACCTGGTGCATGGCACAGCCGGTGCCTTCCACAAGCTCACCAGTCCTGGAAATCCTGGCAGGGAGAAAGATTGTCGATACCGATTCTCCTTATCGCTTCACTAAGTTGCCAAGGGGGCTGGCTGACTGTCTGCCACACTGCCAGATTCAGGACCAAATGCCACATTAGCCTTTCGGCCGATGGGGAATCCATATATGGTGTACTGGTGTGCAAAACTGGGGCTCAACCCCCCCTCTCCCCTGAAGCGCACTGGGTGACCCTGTGCATGTCACTTTCTCCCAGCTAAACTCATGACTGGGAAATTCCTGGAGCTTTGGGGGCAGAACCTGGGGAGGGTGGGATATGGGACTGGGGGGATTAGTGTTGCCACCTCTGTGTTGGGAAATTCCTGGAGTTTTGGGAGTGGTGCCGGGGGGGGGGAGATGGGGAAGGGAGAGACCTCAGTGGGGTATAATGCCATAGAGTCCATCCTCCAAAGCAGCCATTTTCTCCAGGGGAAATTATTTCTGTAGTCTGGAGATCAGTTGAAATTCCAGTTGAACTCCAGGCCTCAGCTTGAGATTGGCAACCCTAGGAGGGGCCTCAGTGGAGTATAGCGCCGTAAGAGTCCATCCTCTAAAGCAGCCACTTCCTCCAGGGCAACTGATCTCTGTAGTGTGGAGAGAAACTGTAATCCTGAAAGGTCTCCTGGAGGCTGGGCAACCCTATTGAAAGAGCTGTTGTGAGGACAGCATAGAGAAAAGGAAGCCCGTGAACCTCGCCCCTAGTTCCTGGAAGGAACAGCGGGATAAAGCTGCGATATTGTGCGTGACGTGGGAGAGGCAGATCTGATCCCAATGCATTAATTTTTTTCTTTTTCCGCCCGCATGTCTGCTGTTTTCTCAGTCTGGTTCTCATGATTTGGAATTTGGCAGGCTTTCCTGTCTGCACAGAAGTACAGCAAGGCTGTGGCAAACCAGACAGAGGTGGGAAGGTCAAAGATCACTGGCACAGCAAAATGGCACTAGTGATGAATGGGAGGGGTCAGCTCCCCCGTCTGTGCCCCATCTCAAGCATTCCCCACATTGCAGGATCTGCACATCTGCAAACACAGGTGTTCACAGCACAAACACTAACATGTGCTTATGTGCCTTTAAAGCACTCACTGAGCATCCACAAGTTACTGCAGCTCAGAGCTATAGCGGTTTCCTTCTGAGCAGCTCCCAGACAAAGCCAGTGTGGCTTAACAAACAGAACGCTGAACTTGGACTGGGAGGCCACCATCTGAGCATTAAGGAAGCTTCGTGGTGACCCCGTTTGGGGAGGTATAACAGGTCTCATCACCGATGCACCACCAGGGTTGGAGGTCCCCATTTTCATATCCAACGTTTGACGCGCCCTTGAAGCCTCTGCTGGAGTTGCATGCGGAGTTGCTTTGGCGTGTTAGTTCTCGGCCTCATCGTGCTGGCTCTGGGATGCATATTTTGCATTGGGAAGTTGTTCTGTTGGTTCATTTGATTCACCATAGAGTTAAAGGATGGCTGTTGGCCTTGCATGGCGGTAAACCCCCCTGGCATTACGGCACCCTGTCCCTGGTAGGGCTGACCATACATGGGAGGCTGGACTGGGAGGCCTGTGTTCTCTGCTCAGCTAAGAAACTCAGTTATTTGGGGCCAGGCACCCTTTTGGCCTGCCATATCTCAGAGGGCTGTTGTGGGAGATAAATTCATGCTCGCCACCCTGGACTCCTGAGAGTGGAACAGGCATGTGAGAAAGCCAGTTCTATGTATGGTAAAGTAGGGTGACAAATAAAGCTGCCTTATACTGAATCAATTGGTCCATCTGGGTCAGTATCATCCCCTGGGACTCGCAGCAGCTTTCCAGGGACTCAGGCTGAGGTTCTTACCCATCACCTACTGCCTAGCCCATTTTAACTGGAGATGCCAGGGATTGAACCTTGGACCTCCCGCATGCAAAGCAGAGGCTCTTCCACTGAGCTGCAGCCCCTCCCCTTATAAGTAAGTCCCTGTCACAACACATTTGGCTCTCCCTTCCCTCTTAGTGAAATAGGACTGGAGGCCTAGCAGGGCAGGAAAGATCTCTGAACGTGGTCAGTTCCGTATTTGCTACAGAGCTAAGAGAACCCGCACGATCGGTGGATTTTTCGTAATGTTCCATCATTTGTTTTATTTACTTGGGAACCCGAAGCAGCTGACATTGTTCTTTTTCCTTTCATTTAACCCTCATAACAGGTAGGTTAGGCTAAGTGTGGGTGACTGGCCAAAAGCCACCCAGCAGGTACCCGTGACAGAGCAGAGATTTGAGCCTGGGTTTCCCGGAACCTAGTCTGGCACTTTAACTGCGACCGCAAGCTGGCTGTCTGGTTTGGTGCGAGTCAGCTGGGAGGAGCTCGATGAAGTATTTAGGGGATCAGATAACTGGCAAATGGGCCCGATTCCTAATTAGGACTGCCTACCCTCTTGCAAGAGGCTTTTCAGAGTTCATGACCTTTTAAGCCCTGACCTGGATAGCCCAGGCTAGCACCATCTTGGAAGCTAAACAGGGTCGGCCCAGGTCAGTATTTGGATGGGAGACCACCCAGGAAGACCAGGGTCATGACCCAGAGGCAGGCAATGGCAAACCACCTCTGAAGTCTCTTGCCGTGAAAATCCTATACAGAGGTGTCAAACTCATTTGTTACGTGGGCCAGATCTGACCTAAACGTCACTTTGTCTGGCCAGGCCACATGTGCCATAGAATGTAGTGCCAGGTACTAGAGATGTCTTACCAATGACTGTGACCCACACCCCTCCTCAGTAGAGCCCCCGGCCAAGCCACCCCTCCTCGCCCCTAATGGTTGCCAACTCCGGTTTGGGCAATTCCTGGAGATCTGTGAGAGGACCCTGGGGATGCCTGCGTTTGGGGAAAGGATGGACCTCAGTAGGAGGTCTGGAGATCTGTGAGAGGACCCTGGGGAGGGCCTGCATTTGGGGAAAGGATGGACCTCAGTAGGAGGTATAATACCCTAACATAGGCCATTCCGGTCCACATTTGGACTGGTTTTCCCCTAGTTGCTCACAGACCGGATAAGAGCTCTATACAGGCCGGTTATGGCCCCCGGGCCGTATGTTTGACATGTCTGCCCTACAGGGCTGCCATAAGTCAGCTGTGACTGGATGACAAAAAAACCCGCAACATTTTATAACTGCAGTCAAACAGATTTCCCAACAACCCCGATGAAGGGTGGGGGAAGGGGAAAAAAAGAACCACATTTGTTTCCTATCACACGCTCTAAAGATCACCTTGAGATTCTGCAAGGCCCAATTTTTTTTTTTAAATTCATTGATCAATTTTGTCAGCCTTTCCCCTCCATCACCTCCTAGGGGGACGGGGGTTTGTAGACCAGCTATTTCCTCCACCACCCCGCCCCAAACTCTGTATCTGCAATAGGAAGAGGGGGCGAAGTCATTTGCATCGCTTCAAACAGGCAAGGCCCGGCATTAGTATTCAGATAAATGCACTTCTTGCAACTTTGCCAACTTGAGATCACTGCAAATTTGAGTGGATTTCCACAGAGACAACAGAAGGCTCATCCCCCAGGCCAGCTTTCGCTCTTGCCAAATTTCAGTCGCGCAGCTTCTCAATGAGATGACGGGATTTTTTTCTCCCCTCTTTTAAAGGATGAAGGGGGGGAAATTATCCTTTTCTATCATTCTTAGGAGCCAGCTGGATTTTTTTTTTGTTGGAACACTGGAGGGGGGGGGAACCACCACCACCCCTGAAACCCTGAAGCAAAGAAAATTCTTCAGCCCAAATGGGCAAAGAGCTCCGAATGCCGGACAATGACAAGGTTTTATTACACGCAGCCGAGATTTTTCAAGACCAGGAAAGGGACAGGACCCAACACACATTTTCCCGGTTTTGTTCCAAACACCTTTGGCTTCCATGCAGCTGGAAAGCTTTAAGGGAGGGGGAAAAAGAAAATGGAGCTTTCTCTCTTTTTAAAAAATCTATTTGATGTCACTCAAAGACAGCTCAATCTAGGGCAGTGGTTTCCAAGCCGGGCTTGGAGGAATTCTCCAAGGTGGTTCAAGGGTCCCCGTCGAGATTTACCATGGCAAAAGCTTTTGGGGACTAACAGGGCCCACGCTAGTCCACAACAGCATCTTGAAAGTGCCATGGGAATAAAATGGCTGGAATTGGTTACTGGGGGGGGGGCTATGGGGCTTCACAGAAGCCAGACAGGGGCTCCCAAATGAAAATACTGGGGGGCAAACTTCTTGGCAAGATGTCTGCCCTTCTTTCCTTTGCGCTGAGCTATTACAGTGGAATGTGGGATGTGTTCAGCGCACTCTGCCAGTTGGTGTAGGGCAGCCGTGGAGACCAAGAGCCCTACCCAGCAACCCTTGGAAACCAAGAGTCCGCCCCCAAAGCATTCCCCAGAATCCTCTGCAGTGCTCAAAGGTTCCCAGGCCCGTATACGCAAGGGCTCTTCAGCAGACAAACTGATGCAAAAAGGGTACTACGAAGATGGAACGTTTGAAGGGCTTAGAAGGTCTTTGATGAGTTGTTGGTTTTCAGTCTGCAGATGGGCACCAAAAGGTGTGTGAGGGCTGATCTATGTTGTTTGTAGGCTTTGGAGTCCCCCTCTCTATTTTCAGAGGTGAAAGACAGATGGATTTGTAACTTTAAAAAAAGAACGAAAAAGAAAACCCACTTTTGTCCCTACTGGGGACTTAATGTGGCTTACAACATTCTCCTTTTCTCCATTTTATCCTCACAATAATCCTGAGGGGTAGGTTCGGCCAACAGTATGCAACTGGGCCAAGGTCACCCAGCAAGCTTCTGTGGCAGAGTGGGGATTCGGACCTGGCTCCCAGCTCCTAATCCAACACTCTAACCACTAAACCACTCCCAGTTCTGAAACAAAACCGGTGCAGGGTAGTTTCCAGCTAGGAAAGAGTGATGATTACCAATATAAATCCTACGTTTTTATTCTCCCTTCCTCCAAGCTTACATAGCTCTTTTCCCTAACAACAACCCTGTGAGGGAGATCAAGCAGCTAGTATATAACGGGCCCAAAGTCAACCCTGAGTGAGTTTAGTGGCAGAGGGAGAATTGAAACTTGGTTTCCCCCGGTTCTAATTGAACCTGCTAGCCATAACACTGCATCGGTTATGTTGTGTCAGATCCAAGAGAATTAGGTAAAATGACAGCCACCTCCAGAGTGCTTTATTGTATGAGACGTCAGTCGAGCCAGCCAACTCACTGCTTAGTAATATAATAGTATTTTAATAGCCTTTCAGTCTACAAAACGCTTCATTATCACAGTAACACTTACAAACAGCTCCGTAAGCGAAGGCACTTTTATTATATCATACATGGGGTGGGACCATGGCAGGGAAAACCCCAAAGCCAGCCAGCGACTGTATGGCTGAGATGTGATTTGTACCCAGGATAGGGTTGCCAATCTCCAGGTGGTGGCTAGAGATCTGGGGTTCTGGCTGATCTCCAGTCTACAGTGATCAGTTCCCCTGGAGAAAATGGCTATGTTGGAGGGTGGGTTTTATGGCATTATACCCTGCTGAGGGCTGTCCCCAAACCCTGGCCCTCCCCAGGCCTTACCCCCACATCTCCAGGAATTTACCCACCTGGAGTTGGCAACCTTAACCCAGCACCCCTCCAGATCCCACTCCTTCTCTTAGCCAAACTACATCAGCCTTTTCCATCCCCGGCTACGTACCAACTCTTCTGGAAAAGAGATTCAAGCAGTATTTTTGGAACAACCATATTCCATTGGTAAGACCACCTGCAAGCTTTTGAAACACACAGAGCTCTTACTCTGGCCAAGAAGCACAGACTTGCTGCGTTTCTCTATGGCTCCTAGAGATTTGTCTTTGAGATTTAACAGAATGGAGCTCAGTTGCATGATGCATTTGGAAATTTCAGGTTCTGTCCTCCCACTTGGCCTCTCCTTCTACCCCAGATCTATTTTCCCTGTTGTTGTTGTTGTTTTGGGGGGGAGGTGTTTGCTGCTGTCTCAAGACACATCATCATTAGACTTTATTCCCCCCCCCCCCACACACACACTTATGCAGAGCTTGATGCAACGCCAGAGAGAGGCGCAGCGCCCCGGGAGAAGAGAGCGCCAAACCACTCAGCAATCATTAGCGTTAGCGCAAAGGGAAAGCATAGCCAGGGGCAGGGACCAAGCCAGGCGTGTAAGTGTGAACTCGCTCGTCCCCCTCGACACCTCCGCTCCCCGCACCCCTATCCCTATCCCCGGGGGCGCCAGTCTGCACTCCCATCGCCCGCCGCCACTGAAGGCATCTGACAGGCCGATCAGACACAGGCGCTTTCTCTCCCCCTCCCTCCTCCGCCCGGCGAAGGCTGCTGCTGCGCCTTTAAGAGCAGAAGGGAGAGAAGTTCGGCAGGTGCCCCTTCTGCCATCGCTGCAGCACTGCGACTGGAGGAGACAGAAAGAGCACCGCCCTTAAAGGGACACGAGCCCTCTTTTTTCCCCCTCTTTAATCCGAGGCGCTCCACCTATGGCTCCGCCCAGTGACCCACTGCCAGAATGACCCGGGGTTGCCCGTGATCTCCCGGGTAACGGGTTTGGGGAGCCCATTCAGGGCAGGGCAGATGATCCGACCCGGTGGAAGGAAGAAACAAAAGTGCCCCGTGCCTTTCGGAGAGGCTTGCGCAGGAGAACTTCTCCGATGGGCTGAGCCGCGACGGGAGGGGCGGGGGGCGGGCGAGGGTGGATCGCGCGCTGCGACACCCCCACCCCACCCCGCCGTAAGAGACGCGGCTTCTCCGATACGGCGAACCTCGCCTTGAATCCGAGGCAGGGACGCTAGAGGTGGAGACGGGGTGTGATTGGCTGCTCGCCCGCCTAACCAGACGCCCTTCAGCATTTGCTTTTGGAGCAAGGTCCGGGCCTCCAGCCCCGTCCTCCCCCCAAAATCAACACCAGTTCGGGCTGTGCTGCTTAACTCTGAGCATGTACAGAGTGCCTTTCACGCCCTCCCGCGCAACCGCAGCCAGGCGCCCTCCTTTTGGGATTAGAAGCCAAAACACTTAGAGAAGCTTTAAAACCTCCGACAGAGGTCGTGCTTAGGACAGAAGTGGGCGAGAACGCAAGCATTTTTAATGCTGCAATTCTACGCCCGGTAGGGCTTACTTCTGAGTAAGCACGGCGAGGGACGTGCAACAGACGTGGGAGAGGGACCAGGGCACCGCTCGCAATACCCAGATAAACCTGTTCCGAACGGAGAAAGGCATTTCAGGGACTCCTGCAGGGAGGCGCCGGTCTCCCTCCTCCGGCCCAAAAGGCGCTGCAGATTGCAAACAACCCCCGAATGACGGTGCGCAAGCCCGCCGGCTCGAGTCAGGGACCTGGGGGACGGGGGTGAGACGTCCGAGCGTCGAGGTTGGGCGGGCGAAGGCAGCTCGCTCGCCCTCGC
>NW_015164228.1:413103-418093 GCF_001447785.1 Gekko japonicus
GTTCAAGGTTAGCCACGAGGGGGAGTCTCGCCGCCGCATGCCGCTCCTCTCGCAACCCTAACCCCAAGAACCCCTCCCGCCTAATAGCACTTTAGGGAATAAGGGCAGCAGCAGGAGATGCGGACCAACCACCCCCTCGGTCTCCACCCGCATAGTTCGGGAGATTCAAGTCTCTTCTTCTCCCCTCCAAGCAGACAAACAAGCGCTACATTTCTGAGAATGAAAATGCAAACGCGGGATCGTTAAAAGGGGGGACCTCCCCGGGGAAAGAGATTGACTAAACCCCCCCCCCCCCGGGGCAGTCGGCAGGTAAACCATTTATTTGGCCGCCCCCCACAATAAACAAGAGGGAGCGGCAGAAGCGGCGCTCCCCGGCCGATCTTTCTTCAAGGTCATCCATACATCCTGCTGTATTCAATGGCACAGTTCGGACACGTCCTCCCTCCGCGCCCCCCTCCCACAATCCCGAGTCCCACCGCCTTCCTCCTCCCCAAAGGAACCCAGGAGTCCTGGCCGCCCCTTCCATCTCTGCCCTGCCTGCCAAACCCCACCAACAGAGTCAGGGACCCCCCCTCCCCAAATAATCCTTAATAAGTCTGCGCCCCCCCCTTTCTCTTCCTAAATCCACCCCGCCCCGTCCAGGCCCTGGAAAGACGGGCTGGCAAAGTAGGGCGAATTGGGCCCGAGTGGAGTGCAAGATTGGGGGGTCCCCTTCAGAAGGGCAAAGACCCCCCCCGTTAACAAAAAAGCCCCCCCCCCAGCTCATACCTCTGGGTGCGAAGTAACTCAGGGACACGATCCAGGTCAAGAGAAGTGCCGTCCTCATAATGGGGCGGGGGGCGGAGTGGGGTGGGGAGAAAGTGGAAGGGGGACCCGAGAGCTTCTGCACGGACGGAGCTCGTCGCGGGGAGCGCCTTCCTCGCCCCCCTCCGCGCGTCGCCTGGAATTCCTCAGCAAGGGCTGAACGACCAGGCGCGGTGCAAAGAGCCGGGAACGGTGCGCCGCCCCGGGCTTCTTCGCCTGACCTTGGCTAGTGGGGTGACTTCAAGCAAAGAGCTGCGCGTGGAAAGGAGAAGGAGGAATTTTGCTGGCGCGCCCCCCCCCCTTTAATTGCAACAAGGGGGGAGAAAACCCCCGTCGATTTGCCCCTCCTCGCTTGCTGCACGCCCGGACCACTTCTTTTCCCCCTCCCCCCCTTTGCCTCCGTCCCACTTTTGCAGCTCCCCGGTTATTTCCACACTGGAGCCCTTCACCTCTAGGGAGCTCCGACTCATTCAGCAGGGCAGCGCTTGGCCACGCCCACCCCGTCTCCGGATTGGCTGCCTGGGAGGCTGCACTCATTAAGAAAAAAAAAGGCACCGCTCGCACTGAGCAGCCGCTGGCGGGGGACGGGAGGGGGGACGGGATTGTACTAGCGCTCCCCCCCCCCTTCGCTCCAGTCCGCTGCAAGATCCGATCTCTGGGTGGGACCGGAGCGCGGGGAGGAGGCAGCTGGGCCGCAAACGGGCCTGGGGTTCCACACACGCCCTGAAATGCACATAAGAAGAAGAATCGCGCGGTGTCGGTATCCGGCTTGCCAGATGTCCTGGTTTTAAAGGATCCTCGCTTTCATTCCAACTCCAAAAGACTGCACCTGATGTATTCCCACATCACGCCCTCCAATGTCCTTCCTTTGCAAGACCGCCCCCCCCCACGCCTCTTAGCGTGTTTTGGGGTGTTTTTTTGGTCGGTTTGTTTTAAATTTCAAGCGATCCTCTCTTCCCTGGGATTGGTCATTAGCCAGATCCGGGTCTGCTCAGTCTTCAAAAAACTCTGGAAGTTGCATGATTGATCGGGGGCGGCGGCGGGGGTTGCTCAGTCGGGGAATCGCCTCTTGACCGGCTTTGCGGGGAGAAGGGAAGGCGAGAATAGAAGCTGGTGCCCTGGGGGGAGAAGCCTGCACAACAACCTGATGCAACTGGAGGCAGAGAGCAGCTTTCTGACCGGGAACCGCCTGCCTTACCTGCACACAACCCCGGCCGGCTTGGCCTAGGAGGAACTAGCAGGCCAGAATCGGTGGCAGGGACCAGACCCCAATAGGGATGTCTGTCCTTACTGTTGCCAACTCGGCGTTGGGAAATTCCTGGAGATTTGGGAGAGCAGCCTGGGGAGGGGAGACACCTGAGCAGGTATAGTGCCACAGCGCCCACGCTCCAAAGTAGCCATTTTCACCAGGGAAACTGATCTCTGCAGTCTGGAGTTGTAGGCTCTACCCGGAAGATGACATGCCAAGGAGTCCCGGAAATCACGTGATGGCCCACAGGGTTCCTAAGAGAAACCCCCGGCCGCCAGCACCAAGGTCTTTGCTTTGGAACATGAGCTTTAATGATTAAAAGAGTGTCTCTGAGCATGTATAGTGTAGAAGCCGGTGCCCTGGGGGGAGAAGCCAACCTCCGCACAACAACCTGATGCAACTGGAGGCAGCTTTCTGGCCGGGAACCGCCTGCCTTACCTGCACACAAGCCGGGCTGGCTTGGCCTAGGAGGAACTAGCAGGCCAGAATCGGTGGCAGGGACCAGACCCCAATAGGGATGTCTGTCCTTACTGTTGCCAACTCGGCGTTGGGAAATTCCTGGAGATTTGGGAGAGCAGCCTGGGGAGGGGAGACACCTGAGCAGGTATAGTGCCATCTTCTCCCTCGGACTCCGGCTCTGTTGTTCCACCTCCTGTGGCAGCGGTTTTGTGGTTGGAACCGCCTCCGACGGCAGCCATTTTGCGGTTGTGGCGACCACCCTGTGGCTGAATTCCAAAGGTGACCACAGCCTCAAAAAGGTTGGGGATCCCTGCTTTAGGGCGTTTCAGGTTTTATCTTTTGCGAAGGACATGCGCCTCAAAGGCATGATATTTCAGGTTACCATCTGGAAAACCATTCAGAAAGTGAGTTGGGCTAGGATGAACCGAACTGCCACTTTGCATTTGCGAGGCCGGAATACCGCTCTGTCAAAATCAGGACACGGCAGTTCTGGGATGGCTTCCCTGCTCGCCACACCACTTTCCTGGTACGCCGCAGGGCTGACCTCCGGGACATGGAAGGTGCGATTGGCAGTGTCGGATTGATTACATCGCAGCGCCGGGTCAGGTTCGCCCGACCTGTAACCGGGATCGGATCAATGCGGTTGCGATGATGAGCGCGGCTTCCCCTTTCTCTCCGCCTGCCTTGCGACTGGGGAAAGCGGCTGCATTCACAAGGGTGGCGATGCTGGCACTGGAGAAAACACCGAGCGACATGCGGGCACTGCAGAATATGGGTCCTTCAACCCAACACAGGCCTCACACTTGCTTCCATCCCCACCCCCCTGGTTTCCCTCCATGTGTTTCCACCGTTTTAGCCAGTTCTCATGCACAAAATTGAGCCTGCCCTGCCGCTGACCTCCTTCCCAGTTCCCGGGTGGGATGCCCTTGTGCCGCACAGAACTGAGATGCCGTTGGGTTGTGGACGCGCCCCCCCTTCTCTCCTCAGCACACGCCTTTCCTGCGAGCATCTGTTCCCAATTATCTCTTGGAAGCCTGCGCAACAACCAGCTGGGCTAGGATGGGAGCACTTAGGGAGTCCACTTTACCCCCGTGCCTCCCAGCCCAGCCGCTAACGGCCCTTCGACTTTCCATTTCCCTGACCCTTTTAGAATGTGGCAGTTGTGGGTAGAAGAGGGCACTCCAGTGCTGACCCTTGGAGAGATTCCCTTCCTCGCAAAGCGGTCTCCGCTGCACTTGCAGAATTACAGAAATCACTCAGGGCGGGCTTCTAGTACTTCTCTAGGAAGACTGAAATGAAATCAAGATTATCCACCCTATTTCTTTTTGGCCCGCCCTTTGAGGAGGTCAGGGTGGTGTGGCATAAGCAATTCTCCCCTTCCTCTGTTTTGTTCTCACAGCCCTGTGAGGTAGACTAGGCTGAGACAGCCCTTTTTTGGGATGTTAAGAGTTGTGCATCCTGGGAGTCAACTAGTCACGTGTATCCGGATTGCATTTTGTTGTTGTTGTTCAGTCGCACAGTTGAGTCCGACTCTTCGCGCCCCAATGGACCACTTCATGCCAGGCCCTCCCGTCTTCTACTGTCCTACGGAGTTTGCTTAACTTCATGTTCGTTGCATCAATAACACTGTCTACTCATCTCATCCTCTGCTGTCCCCTTCTTCTTTGACATTCAATCTTTCCCAGCATCAGGGTCTTCTCGAGTGAGTGCTCCTTTCTCATTTGGTGGGCATAGTATTTGAGCTTCAGCTTCAGTATCTGGCCTTCCAGGGAACAGTCAGGGTTGATTTCTTTTAGGAGTGACTGATATGAACTCCTTGCAGTCCAAGGGACTCTCAAGAGTTTTCTCCAGCACCATAATTTGAAAGCATCTATTCTTTAGCGCTCGGCTTTCCTTATGGTCCAGCTCTTGCAGCCATACATTACTACTGGGAATACCATTGCTTTGTTGGCAGGGTGATGTCTCTACTTTTTTAAATGCTGTCTAGGTTTGCCATCGCTTCCCTCCCAAGGAGCGGGCATCTTTTAATTTCATGGCTGCAGTCACCGTCAGCAGTGATCTTGGATCCCAGGAACATGAATTCTGTCACTGCTTCCATGCTGCTAGGTAAATCCAAGGGTCAGATCGTATCTACTGGCACGTGTATGCACATGATCAATATGTGTTTTGCCCCTGTTCATAGAGCATGGCAGGGCATGGATTTCCAGAGGGTGGATTTCAGTAGGTACACGTGGAAGGGTAGGCTGGACTCCCCATACATGCAACCAGTGTTCCCTCTAAGCCAAGTTAGTGTGAGCTAGCTCACAGTTTTTTGGCCTCCGGGTCACACATTTTTGTCTTAGCTCAGGAAGGATGGCTCCAGAGCAAACTAATTTTACGCAGTGGCCAAATTGCTCACTCACAACTTTAATGCCAGTAGCGCCCAAAGTAGAATTTTTGCTCACAAGACTCCACAGCTTAGAGGGAGCATTGCATGCA
>NW_015164228.1:418110-418330 GCF_001447785.1 Gekko japonicus
TGCCCGGTCACCCAGTGTGTGAGGGCTTGAATCCAATCCTAGTTTAACATTTCAGTCAATGTGATGTATTGGTTGGAGGGTCTGACTAGGATCTGGGTTTAAATCCCCACTCTACCATTTGAAACTTGCTGGGTAGTCTTGGGCCAATCACACCCGCTCAGCCTCGCCTACCTCACAGGGTTGTTGTGAGGATGAAATTGGAGGAGGGGAGAGAACAATG
>NW_015164228.1:420494-425136 GCF_001447785.1 Gekko japonicus
CTCTAAAACTGGCACGTCTTGTTTTTGGAAACCAGTCCCAAGATCCACAAATGGTATCTGCATTTGTGCTAGTAAAAGGAAGGTTTACAGTGAGTTGGAGGTGATGCGAGTTCTCAGTGGTGGAATGAGCCAGCATATTTTTTAAGAAGACCGCTCTACGCTCTTCTCCCCAGCACTCGGGCTCTGTTGTTCCACCTCCTGTGGCAGCGGTTTTGTGGTTGGAACCGCCTCCGACGGCAGCCATTTTGCGGTTGTGGCGACCACCCTGTGGCTGAATTCCAAAGGTGACCACAGCCTCAAAAAGGTTGGGGATCCCTGCTTTAGGGCGTTTCAGGTTTTATCTTTTGCGAAGGACATGCGCCTCAAAGGCATGATATTTCAGGTTACCATCTGGAAAACCATTCAGAAAGTGAGTTGGGCTAGGATGAACCGAACTGCCACTTTGCATTTGCGAGGCCGGAATACCGCTCTGTCAAAATCAGGACACGGCAGTTCTGGGATGGCTTCCCTGCTCGCCACACCACTTTCCTGGTACGCCGCAGGGCTGACCTCCGGGACATGGAAGGTGCGATTGGCAGTGTCGGATTGATTACATCGCAGCGCCGGGTCAGGTTCGCCCGACCTGTAACCGGGATCGGATCAATGCGGTTGCGATGATGAGCGCGGCTTCCCCTTTCTCTCCGCCTGCCTTGCGACTGGGGAAAGCGGCTGCATTCACAAGGGTGGCGATGCTGGCACTGGAGAAAACACCGAGCGACATGCGGGCACTGCAGAATATGGGTCCTTCAACCCAGCACAGGCCTCACACTTGCTTCCATCCCCCCCCCGTTTCCCTCCATGTGTTTCCACCGTTTTAGCCAGTTCTCATGCACAAAATTGAGCCTGCCCTGCCGCTGACCTCCTTCCCAGTTCCCGGGTGGGATGCCCTTGTGCCGCACAGAACTGAGATGCCGTTGGGTTGTGGACGCGCCCCCCCTTCTCTCCTCAGCACACGCCTTTCCTGCGAGCATCTGTTCCCAATTATCTCTTGGAAGCCTGCGCAACAACCAGCTGGGCTAGGATGGGAGCACTTAGGGAGTCCACTTTACCCCCGTGCCTCCCAGCCCAGCCGCTAACGGCCCTTCGACTTTCCATTTCCCTGACCCTTTTAGAATGTGGCAGTTGTGGGTAGAAGAGGGCACTCCAGTGCTGACCCTTGGAGAGATTCCCTTCCTCGAAAAGCGGTCTCTGCTGCACTTCCAGAATCACTCAGGGCGGGCTTCTAGCTCTTCTCTCGGAAGACTGAGATGAAATCAAGATTATCCACCCCATTTCTTTTTGGCCCGCCCTTTGAGGAGGTCAGGGTGGTGTGGCATAAGCAATTCTCCCCTTCCTCTGTTTTATTCTCACAGCCCTGTGAGGTAGACTAGGCTGAGACAGCCCTTTTTTGGGATGTTAAGAGTTGTGCATCCTGGGAGTCAACTAGTCACGTGTATCCGGATTGCATTTTGTTGTTGTTGTTCAGTCGCACAGTTGAGTCCGACTCTTCGCGACCCCATGGACCACTTCATGCCAGGCCCTCCCGTCTTCTACTGTCCTACGGAGTTTGCTTAACTTCACGTTCGTTGCATCGATAACACTGTCTACCCATCTCATCCTCTGCTGTCCCCTTCAATCTTTGCCAGGGTCTTCTCCAGTGAGTGCTCCTTTCTCATTTGGTGGGCAAAGTATTTGAGCTTCAGCTTCAGTATCTGGCCTTCCAGGGAACAGTCAGGGTTGATTTCTTTTAGGAGTGACTGATATGAACTCCTTGCAGTCCAAGGGACTCTCAAGAGTTTTCTCCAGCACCATAATTTGAAAGCATCTATTCTTTAGCGCTCGGCTTTCCTTATGGTCCAGCTCTTGCAGCCATACATTGCTACTGGGAATACCATTGCTTTGTTGGCAGGGTGATGTCTCTACTTTTTTTTATGCTGTCTAGGTTTGCCATCACTTTCCTCCCAAGGAGCAGTCACCGTCAGCAGTGATCTTGGATCCCAGGAACATGAATTCTGTCACTGCTTCCATGCTGCTAGGTAAATCCAAGGGTCAGATCGTATCTACTGGCACGTGTATGCACATGATCAATATGTGTTTTGCCCCTGTTCACAGAGCATGGCAGGGCATGGATTTCCAGAGGGTGGATTTCAGTAGGTACACGTGGAAGGGTAGGCTGGACTCCCCATACATGCAACCAGTGTTCCCTCTAAGCCAAGTTAGTGTGAGCTAGCTCACAGTTTTTTGGCCTCCGGGTCACACATTTTTGTCTTAGCTCAGGAAGGATGGCTCCAGAGCAAACTAATTTTACGCAGTGGCCAAATTGCTCGCTCACAACTTTAATGCCAGTAGCGCCCAAAGTAGAATTTTTGCTCACAAGACTCCACAGCTTAGAAGGAGCATTGCATGCAAGTATAATATCTGAACAGGGCTAATGTGCCCGGTCACCCAGTGTGTGAGGGCTTGAATCCAATCCTAGTTTAACATTTCAGTCAATGTGATGTATTGGTTGGAGGGTCTGACTAGGATCTGGGTTTAAATCCCCACTCTACCATTTGAAACTTGCTGGGTAGTCTTGGGCCAATCACACCCGCTCAGCCTCGCCTACCTCACAGGGTTGTTGTGAGGATGAAATTGGAGGAGGGGAGAGAACAATGCCGTAAGCCATTTTGGGTTCCCATCTGGGAGAAAAGCAGGGTATAAATATCTCCAGATACATAAATAAACCGCACGGGCTCCTCTGCTAATCGCTTAATCCAAATCGCTGACCACTCGGCCACACGTCTCTCAGAAGTTGTGTTCCCGACCCATTCCGCTTTCCGCGCCCTTCTTGCCCAGATCTGAGCGCTTCCGAGTGCTGGTATGGAGGCCCCGCTTTACACGGCGCTTAGCCCGGCACTTTGAGAATTAACCAATGTCACAGGTTGGTCCCTGGAGTAAAGCTCCGCAAATGGGAAGCAGATTGCTGATCAAAGAAGATTGCTGAATAAAGAGGCGGGGGGGGGGGGGGAGATTTAAAGCGATTTCTGCTGGTTTAGATTTTCTTTTTTGTGAGGTGGAGATTTAACTGGGCCAGGAAGACCCGGTCAGCTCAGCACCACATAACACACACACAAAGATATTATGTTCTGGCATCTTACCCCTCCTAAATCCCCCATATGTGTTGGTTTGCTAGCCTTTGAGGGACCACCATTTACACACAGGACCCCACTGAAGTGGTTGTGGGGAGGGGGAGGCACATGCAAGAGCTGGCGATACTGTGATTATAAACAGAGGTGCGTTGTGTCTATGTGCCGGTTGTGCATGTGTGTGTGTGGTAGACGCATAAGTAGGATTCAGGGTGAGCGTGGCTGCTGGTGGGGGGAGGGGAGATCTGAGACACTGAGAGAAGCAACTGCCGAAAATCCAGCCCAAGAGGATTTGAAAAGAATATTCTGAAGATTTGGGGATTAAAGAAGGGGAGGGGGCTTGGTGTCTGGATGAGGTGGGGAGAGGAGAGGAGATTTGCTGTAGGCAGAGGAATCGTATTCGGTGCCTGGAAGATGGAATTCTAGGCTTTAGCCCATCGCTCTAGGCCAGTGATCCCAAATGTAGCCCATGGGGTCACCATGGGCCCCATCTAGAGCTGCCAACCTCCAGACTGGGCCTGGAGCTCTCCAGGCTATGAGGATCCCCCTGGAGAAAATTAGTGCTTTGGAAGGTGGACTCTATGGCAACATGTCCCTCTTCGATAAAGTTCCACTGATTTCCACCAATTCCCCCCTCAGAACTCAGGAGGACCCTCCAAAAGGTGCCGATATTCCATACTGGCGAGCACTGCCACACACAAAAAGCACCACATATAGCAAAGCAAGAGGTAATCCCACCCCCAATGGCAGCCATTTTGTGAGGCCCCCACCCTTTCTCAAAATTCTCTCATCATCTGCAGGCTCAGTAAAATTGGGGTCGGAGTTATCTAGGAATCCATGCACCACTGCTGCATGGTTTACATTGCAAAGGAGCATGTGGATCTTTCTGCCTCTTGGTGTAGTGGTTAGGAGTGTGGACTCTAATCTGGGAGAAGTGGGTTTAATTTCCCACTCCTCCACATGCAGCCAGCTAGGTGACCTTGGGTCAGTCACCGTTCTCTCACAGCTGTTCTCTCAAGAGCAGTTCTTGAAAGAGCTTTCTCAGTCCCGCCTATCTCACAGGTTGTCTCTTGTGGAGAGAGGAAGGGAAGGAGATTGTAAACTGCTCTGAGACTCTGAGTGAATGGGTGGGGTATAAATCCAACTCTTCTTCTTTTGGGGTTTTGCTTCCTAGAGGGTTGCCAGCCTCCAGGTCAGGTGGGACCTGGGGATCCCCTAGAATTACAGCTCCTCTCCAGCCTACAGAGATCACTTCCCATGGAGGAAATGTATGCCTTGGAGGGTGGAGTCTATGGCATTGTACCCCACTAAGGTCCCTGTCCTCCTTAGGCTCCATCTCCAAATCTCCAGGAGTTTTCCAAGGTGGATCTGGCAATTCTAACCCCCCATCCCCTGCTAGTGGCCGGGGAGGAACTGGCAGCCCTATGGGATGTGAACCTCTAGGTGCTGTTGGGAGTTTTCCTAGGATTACAACTGGCCTTCAGACTACAGATATCCAT
>NW_015164228.1:425246-426475 GCF_001447785.1 Gekko japonicus
GGTCTTCTGGAGTCGACGGGCCATTCGTTGCGCCGACCGCAGCGTGGCTCCGGCTCCGTCCCTCAGGCTCCGCCGCGCCTACGCCGCTGGGTCTTTGTGCTTCCTGGCTCTGCCTCCGCCACCGGTCCACCGCTCGATGTTACGTCTTTCTTTACTTCCACTCACCACCTCGCCTGCCGCTGCCATTACACACCGATCTGCCACCACTCACCGAATCGCTGCTGCTAGGGTCCCACCTTACCTCCCAATGGAGGAGGGTGCTTCCTGCCTTCTAAGGCAGGTACCCATTCATCTACTCGCAAGTTGTTAAGGCTTTCGAACCGCTGGGTGGGCGGGAGCTGGGACTAGGGCCGGGTGCTCACTCCGGCCGCGGTGGGTCTCGAACAGCCTACAGGCTGCTCGCTAGATGTTAAGGCAGGTGCTTTTGCTCCCTGCGCCACCGCTCCCTGAGTTGGTAGTAGGTGATGTGGAACTCCTCAGCCTGCGATCTTGGAGAACTGCTGCCAGTCGGAGCAGACAATACTGACCTTGATGGACCAAGCGTCTGATTCAGTATAAGGCAGCTTTGTGGGTGTTCATGTAAGTGACCAAAAGGGCAGCTGGTCCATCTGCAGATTAACCACCACAATCCAAATCACTACAGAGGGTTTTACAATAAACTGAGGCAGCTGACTCAGAGGGCGGATCTGGCGAGTCATTAAAGGTTATTAATTAATTAATTTTCATATGGCATTGTGTGTAGTATTGCCAGGAGATCCTAAGATTGTCTGGCATTAAAGGCAGTGGAGTAGGATAGGAGGATCGTCTTACATTCTGGGTCCTCTTCCTGTTGGGTAATAGCTAGGTAGACCGTGTAAGATACAGCACAGCCCTCTCCAGGTAGGCAATGAAGAAATCCCCTGTCAATATAGTGCTATGTGCCTTTGTGCAAATCGAATGCATCTTATTTACATTGCTTCAAGGATTTGAGTGAACTGGCAATAAGAGAAAAAAAAACTTGCTGTGTCAGGATGCTGACATATAAAACTAGTCCGAAGAGACGAGGCTGAAGTTGGTTCCCAGTTCCTTATTCGTTTCTAATTTGTGACTTACCGATGAATTCAACCAAAAACACTGAGGAGAGTTTGAAAGCTCTGAAACCGAAAATAAGGTCTGGACCACCAACCATCATACACCAACAGGTTCATGGGACTCTTCTCTTTGACAGTATATATGCTGTTTCCTGGTCC
>NW_015164228.1:426523-428203 GCF_001447785.1 Gekko japonicus
TGATCATACAGGCCGACACTGGGGCCTGGTTGCACCTTAAAAGAGTCTTTGGGCCACCCCAAATAGCACATCCCCATGCTCTGGAGACTGCCCGGTCCAAACACAGTCATACAGGCTGACACTGGGGCCTGGCTGCACCCCCAAAACAATCTTTGGACCACCCCAAATGACACATCACCATGCTTTGGAGACTGTCCCCTGCAAGAAGACATACAGTGGCACCTGGTCCAAACACTGGTTCCGGTGACAAAAGCTTCTATTTGGAGGCCTGTATTTCAAAAAAGATTTGGATAAGGAACTGGAACAATTCTATGCCCTCTGCATCCCAAAATAAGGTTTGGCCTGCCACACGTCATAAACCCCCATGTTCAGCGGACTCTCTGCTTCGAGGGGACATATGCTGTTTCCTCGTCCAAGGAGTAGTTTGCTTGCCAGCTGCTCCAAAGTGAGGTGCCCCCAGGACAATCACACAGGCAGACACTGGGGCTAGGATGTACCCCAAAACAATCTTTAGACCACCTCAAAAGGAGTGTCACACATCATACACCCCCATGTTCAGCTTTGGACCAGGAAAGCAGCGTATATCCCCTCGAAGAGGAGAGTCCGCTGAACGTGGGGGTGTATGACATGGTAGTCCAAACCTTTTTCTGGGGTGTGGAGGGCAAGCAATCAAACCAGTTTCTTATTCAGATCTCCTTTGAAATAGAGGCCTCTTGGTGGTAACCCAAATAGAAGCTTGTGGTACCAGAACCAGAGTTTGGACCAGGCGCTACTGTATGTCTTCTTGCAGGGGACAGTCTACAGAGCATGGTGATGTGCCATTTCTCTAATGGCAGAAAGTGAAGAGGACCTAAAGAGCCTCCTGCTCAGGGTAAAAGAGGAGAGTGCAAAAGTGGGCTTGAAGCTCAACATCAAAAAAACTAAGATCATGGCATCCGGCCCCATCACTCCTTGGCAAATAGAAGGGGAACTCGTGGAAGTAGTGACAGACTTCACGTTCCTGGGATCCCAGATCACCGCAGACTGTGACAGCAGCCATGAAATTAAAAGACACCTGCTCCTTGGGAGGAAAGCGATGGCGAACCTGAACAGCATGATAAAAAGTAGAGACATCACCCTGCCAACAAAAGTCCGCATGGTCCAAGCAATGGTATTCCCAGTAGTCATGTATGGCTGCGAGAGTTGGACTATAAGGAAGGCCGAGCGCCGAAGAATAGATTCTTTTGAACTATGGTGCTGGAGAAGACTCTTGAGAGTCCCTTGGACTGCAAGAAGATCAAATCAGTCAATCCTAAAAGAAATCAACCCTGACTGTTCCCTGGAAGGCCAGATACTGAAACTGAAGCTCAAATACTTTGGCCACCAAATGAGAAGGGAGCACTCACTGGAGAAGACCCTGATGCTGGGAAAGATTGAAGGTAAAAGAAGACGGGGACGGCAAAGGATGAGATGGTTAGACAGTGTCATCGATGCAACAAACATGAAATTGAGCAAACGTCAGAGGACGGCGGAAGACAGGAGGGCCTGGCGGGAGATGACCCATGGGGTCGCGAAGAGTCGGACTCAACTGTGCGACTGAACAACAACAAAAAAAGATTTTGGGGGTACAACCAGGCCTGCACGTCGGCCTGTATGATTGTCCCGGAGGCACCTCACTTTGGAGGAGCTGGCATGAGAACT
>NW_015164228.1:428278-453342 GCF_001447785.1 Gekko japonicus
CCCCCTGCCAGGGCTGGCCCAAAGGTTTTTTGGTACCCTCAGCAGCCCATGACTTTGGCACTCTCCAGCGCAACACATGTGCATGCAGAGCCACCACACAACCTAGGCAATTCCCTCTCTGTGACCCAGACTAGGCTTGCCAAGTCCCCCTGGGGGGCGGGGAAACCCCCGCCCCAGAGGCCCGTTCCCCGCCGCCGGCGGATCGGGCCCCCGGGGGAACCCCACCCCGACATGTGCGTCACCCGTAAGTGACGTGACGACGCCGGGCATGCTGGGGGCTGGACCACGGTCATCCGCCGCAGCGTGCCTGGAGTCATCACATCACTTCCAGGGTGACTTGCGCTCCAGCCGCCCTCCAGCCAGGCCTGTAGCTACAGTGGGGCATCTCGGGGCTAGGCCCCCTGACTTACTGGCAAGGCCCCCTGACTTCCCGTCCAGCCCAGGGCCCCTGAGCGGCAGCAGGTGTGGGGAAGGAGTCAGGTATTCCTTTAATTCAATTAGCCAGTGCCCTCTAAGAAATTCAAATGCCCCCTGACTTAAAAATCCCTGGCTACGGGCCTGCCTCCAGCCGCCAGCGGGGAGTCCCCCGCTCTGGCGAAATCTTGACTTGGCAACCCTATGCACCACTGTATGTCTTCTTGTAGAGGACAGTCTCCAGAGCGTAGTGATGTGTAATTTAGGGTGGTCCAAAGATTGCTTTGGGGTGCAGCCTGGCCCCAGTGTTTGCCTGTGTCCTGGGGGCATCCCACTTTGGAGTGGCTAGCATGAGAACCGGGCTTTGGACCAGGAAACAGCAGATGTCTCCTCAAAGGGGAGAGTCCACTGAATGTGGGGTGGATATGGTGGTGCACACCTTTCTTTGGGGTTCTCCTCAGTGTTTTTGGTAGAATTCATGAATAAGTCACGAGTAAGGAATGAATAAGCAGTTGGGAATAAGGAACCCACTTCAGCCTTCTTCCAAAGAGGCTTTTGGTATGTAGTAAAGTGCCCCAGTTGTACAGTGGATATATCAGGGTTGTTGTATGGAAAACAAAGGACAGGAAAACTCCTTATTGTGCCCTTAACTCTTTGGGATAATGCTGAGATAATAAATAAATAAGTGCTTAAGACAGGGGTCATTTCCTGCAGGAGCGCACAGGAGCGGAGCTCCAGCAGTAAAGAGCTCAGGGGGCGGGCACATGCAACAAGCCCCACCCCCTGCTCCCAGCAGCCCCGGGCCACGAGGAGCACAAGGATCTGCGCGTCCCCCCCCCAACAGCTAGCAATCCAAAACAGTCCAGTGGAGCCTGAGCAGTGGGTGTTGCCTTCTGACACGCTTCCGGTGATGTCAGGGGGTGTGGCATATGCAAATAAGGTATGCAAATGAGTTATGCTAATGAGCTCCTGCACCTCTTTTTCTATGAAATGACCCCTGGCTTAAGAGAATAACTAATTTTATGGTCGATTCAGGTGGGTAGCCTCGTTGGTCTGAAGCAGAATAAAGTTCGAGTCCAGTGGCCATAGGTGTAAACTTCGGGGGTGCTGAGGTCCTCAAGCATCCCCCCTGGATTTGGTCGTGTGTGTGTGTGTGTGTGTGTGTGCTGAGCCTCCCTCAGGCGACCAATGCCCAATATTGACAAACACACATGAGGGACTCAGTTGCAGTGGCTGGCAACTGAGGCAAAGGACTGGGCGGGGAGGAATGCAGATCAGATGCCTTTTTAAAAATTCCTTTTCCCCCATGTGCAGCCCAGAGAGAACAGTGGCATGTGTAACAGAATGCCTTTTTCTCCTGGGTGGAAGTTTTAAAAATTTATTTCCTGCAGTCAGAGAACAGGCCCAAGTGCCTCCCAGTGTATCTGCATGCAAATGCTAATAGGGCCAGCCAAATGGTTAAGCTTCCCCCTTCCGCCCCTTCTCCAAGCAGGAAACAGAGAAGGGAGATTTGGTGCCTGGAAGTCTCCAGGTGATTCCTGGAGGTTTCCCAGGATGCCTTCCAGGTGGGCTCCCAGAATGCACCTGCAGCCTAGGTGGACTGGGACAAAGGGTCTGGAGAGAGTGATGTAAAGGGGGTGGACACACAGGTTTGGTAAAAGTCTTTGCTCAAAGGAGAAATGTCTATGCACTCTAAAGAATTGGTCAAGAAGGTATGCATTGACAATTGTTCAGCGCCCAAGGCAGCTACAGGTAGCATGAATTGGTTTCAAGCACTGAATAGTATTATTGCACTGTGGCTTACTGTGCATGGTGGCTGTTTGCATAAAAACTATAAAACACTTTGGCAAATTTGAAATGTCATTACAAAAAGTTAGAAGCTGCACCCTGCCTGAACAACCAATGGAAAGCCTGTCCCAGCAGACATTTGCACATATTTGCCAAGGATCTAAATATAACATCTAATGTGTACTGGCCATAATATTCAGACTGTGTCCAAGATTCCTTTTTCATTTTTAGGTAGATTTGTTGTTGTATTATTTTAAACCTTGATCCCCTGCCTCCATAGATAATGGCAATGGAGGACCCTCCCTATGATGTCACTGGCTACTTCCTATGATGTCACTGGGCCCCTGTTTCTTTTAAGGACCCAGCATAGCAACAGTTCTGGCCCAGCCCCAGCACCCCCCAGGAAACTGGAAAGTCTACACCCTTGCCAGTGGCACCTTTAAGACCAATGAAGTTTTATTCAAGGTATAAGCTTTCATGTCCACACACACTTCTTCAGATACATTGAAAAGGAAGTTACCAGTCCATACATATAGGTAGAGGGTGAGCAGCAAGTTAACATAAAGCGTATTAAAGTTGTTTGACAGATGCAAGGACCAAACTGAAATAACAAGCTTAGTTTATGTGGTCACCATTTGTTTGGGTTTAATTCCAGGGGAAAACATAGTGAAGGAAATAAGTCTATCAAAATAGGAGATTGATGGACAGATGTGCCTTTCTTGAACGTGACTGTCCTTAAGATGGGAACTCAAATGCATTCGGCAACATTTACTGAGCAGAGTTATTTTGTGTGTGTCACAAAGGGTTGCAAACCTCCCGATAGCACCTCCCACTATTACAACTGATCTCCAGATGACCAAGATCAGTTCTCCTGGAGGAAATAGAGGCTTTGGAAGTGGACTCTGGCATTATACCCTGCTGGGGTCCCTCCCCTCCCCAAACCCCACTCCTCCAGGCTCCACATCCAAAATCTCCAGGTATTTTCCAACCCAGACCCGGCAACTTGTGTGTGCGCCTATATGTGTGTGCGAGAGAGACAGCCAGAGACAGCCAGCCAGCCAGATGGAAAGAGAAAAAAAAAAAAGAAAAAGAGAGAGGGGAGCACTTATGTTTCTATGGGTGCATCAAGCCAATTGTTTAGAGTTTTAGTGTCTACAACTTTGGAACAGAGGACTGAAAACCAAATTACTTTAGTACGGATGCCTTGGTGGGGGGGAAAGTCCCCAACCTTGTTGAACTTTGTGGAATTTTGAGTTGGGGGTGGTGCTACCACATTGGGGGACAGTGCCTGGAGAGTGTGGAGTCTGGGGAGAGGAGAGAGCTCAGTAGGGATGTGAAGCCATCAATTCCCTCTAAAGCTGCCATTTCCTCCAGGGGAACTCATCTCTGTGGTATGGAGACCAGTTGTTATTCCAACAGGCAGTAGAATCAGGACAGACAAAGGGAAATACTTCCTTGCTCATCAAGTGATTAAAAAGTGGAATTCGCTGCCAGAGGATGTAGCATGGCCCCAGGCACAGACAGCCTGAAAAGAGGATTAGACAAATTCATGGAGGGGAGGTCTATGGGTGGCTACTAGTCCTGGTGACTAAAGGGAACCTCTCCATTTGGAAGCAATAAGTAGGCAGGTAGAATTTTATAGTATATGGCCGAAGGCCATTGCAGTATAACAACTGCCCAGGCCGTGCTAAATAAAACAACAATAAAAGCACAATAAAATTGAAAGTGATGTGAAACTTTCCGGGACCAAAACATAACGGAGGCAATAAACCTTTGAATCTCAGTGCCAGGAGGCAACAGCAGGGGAAGGCCTTGGCTATTACACCCTGTTTATTGGCCCTCCAGAGGAACTTGTTGGCCCCTGTGCAAGCAAGGATGGTGGAATAGATGACTGACTGGTTCTGACCCAGCAGGGCTCCTCTGATGTTCCTTAAGGTTGCCAGCTACAGCCTGGGAAATTCCTGAAGATATGGGGGTTGCCAACTCTGGCATGGGAATTTCCTTGAGATTTGGGGTGGAACCTGGGGAGGGTGGGATCTGGGGAACAGAAGGACCTCCGATGAGTATAACGCCAAAGAGTCCACCCTCCAAAGAAGCCATTTTCTCCAGGGGCACAGATCGCTGCAGTCAGGAGATCAGTTGTAATTCCAGGAGATCTCCAGGTCCCACTTGGAGGCTGGCTGGCAACCCTACGTCCTTATGAGATCTCCAGGCCCCACCTGGAGGTTGGCAGTCCTTCTTCCTGCTGTAAAGAAGCAGAGGAAAGCTCAGCATACGTCTTTGGTTTGGGGAAGGACCCTTTGTTGAAGGAGTGCCTGGAAGTCCATCGGTGGGGCAGCTCTGACAGGGATCTCTGACATATGTATTTGAAACAGGTGTCCCCAGTGTCTCCATGGGACAATGTTTTACCAGGGGCAGGTACCAGAACACAGACTGTCCGTGTTCAATAGGGTCTGCGGGAGGCTTCACTTTTGGCCTGGTGATATTCAGCTGGAAGGATACCCAGGTGCTCTGGTTCCCAAGCTTTCCCCAACCTTCTGTCTGCAGGACTCCCACCCAATCGTCCCCATCCCTATTCACTCAACCCCGATTCCAGCACTCTACTGCACGGTGAGTGGAGGCTGTTTGATGGCAGCTGGGCTGCAGAGCGCCAGGCCTGGGATCTGGTGGGAGAACGGCCACATGTTGCCAGGCCTGGCCGGCGGTAGCGGCTCTGGTCCCGGCCTCCGCCTCCTCCTCCTCCGCTTCAGACAGTTTCGAATAGATGCCTTCAAACAAAGTTGGAGAGAGGAGGGAGGAGTTTGGCCTTTTCAGGCATCCCCCTGTCGGGTTTTGTCTTCTCCCTCCCTCCCAACCGCCCCTTCTGCCATGCTCTCAATAGGGTCGCAGCAGGCCCCGTTACCAGGGGCGACGAGGCCTGTGCCCGACTCTTGCTGGGCCTGGGAATTCCAACAGCTTTTTCTGATGTATTTGCCAATTGATGGGTCCCCCTCCTCCTCATCTGAAGCAATGCAGGAGTGAGTGGGGTGATCCGGCTGGCTAGGGGGACAACTCCGAGACAGGTGGGAGTGGGCACGGATGGGAACTGGGCAAGAATCCCGCTCAAGGGCCGCCAGGGACTGTGGCTCAGCCTGTCCTGAGGTTGCCAATGGCAGGTCACCTCTCTCCAACTGTTGTGGTCTTTCTGAATACCCAGCCTGCTCCTGTTGGCAGTTGGCAGCGATTGCCCCTTTTAGTGATAGTCGCAGCAGGGAGGCGAAGAACTGAATAGGCTGGGAAATTTGAATTTCCATTTCAGAGGCAACTCCCCCCCCCCCCCGCTTCCCTGCCACTGAAAAGAGGTTGTGGTGTGCAGAGGAGTCCAGGCCCAGATAACGCGTGTTCCCCTCCACATCAAGTATATTTCCCGTGGAGGATATAAAACAGTTTATTCTCATTGCAGCTGTGTTACTTCTCAGGTGGGACAGGTGAGGAAGACGCTGGGTTGAACTGAGCAGAGAGTTACGGCATTCTGTCCTCCCAACCATGCCAGCTTGATTTGTAGAGAAGTACCAGGGCTGCCAACCTAGTAGTTCGAAAGCAAGAAATTGTAAGTAGATAAATAGGTACCACTTCAGTGGGAAGGTAACAGCATTCCGTGCGCCTTGGTGTTTAGTCATGCCGGCCACATGACCACGGAAAATGTCTTCAGACAGCGCTGGCTCTTCGGCTTTGAAACGGAGATGAGCACCACAACCCTAGAGTCGGATTCGACTGGCTTTCGAGCAAGGGAAACCTTTACCTTTACTTTACCAGGGCTAGGGCTGCCAGGAGAGGGATTAGGGGCTAGGGCTGTCAGATCCAAGTTGGGAAACTCCCGGAGATTTGGGGGTGGAGCCTGGGGAGGACAGGGACCTCAGTGGAGTACAATGCCATAGAATCTACACTCCAAAGCATCCATTTTCTCCAGGGGAACTGATCTCTTGTAGTCTGGAGATGAGCTGTAATTCCTGGGGATCCCCTGGTCCCACCTGGAGGCTGGTAACCAGCCTCATCATGTGTCTGCCTGAAAGTCATGGTTTACTCCAGGGGCAGGCGATCTTTATGTCCCGTGGGCTGCCCCCCCCTACATATTACAGATAATGCACATACATCTCCTTGTGAGAGACAGACTTAGGGATGCCAGCCTTCAGGTGGGGCCTGCTGACTCCCGGGAATTACAGCTCATCTCCAGACTACAAGAGATCAGTTCCCATGGAGAAGATGGCTGCTTTGGAGGGTGGACTCTGTGGCCTTGTACTCCACTGAGGTCCCTGCCCTCCCCAGGCTCCACCCCTAAATCTCCAGGAGTTTCCTAACCTGGAGCTGGCTGCCCTATCAGGGCCCCACATCTCTACCTGGACCTGGCAACCCTATGCGCTTTACAGTTGAAACTGGGGATGAGGACCAGTAACTCACACGTTCATAGGCTGTTAGATTTACTCAACTCAGTACAAAGAGAACTCGAGCACACACACTGTCAAGTGTGCCAGCCTTCAGGCCTGGAGTTCGTCTAGCATCAGCCCTAGCTCCTGTGATGCTAGGAGTCCTTTCCCCAAATAGCTTTGGAAGCCTCCTCACTTTAATTCTGCCTTTTTCACGGAGGTTACAAAATTAGACACAGAACACAATAAAGCGAAGCAGCGTAAGACAAACCATAAACAATATAACAACTGGATGACACACATGAGAAAACAGTGCAGTGCACGTGATATTACACAAAACAAACTGTGCAATAGACTATAACCCTGTTCTCATTATGAAAACTCCCTGGATTAAGATTGCCAATTCTGGGTTGGTAAATTCCTGGAGGTTTGGGGGTAGAGTCTGGGGATGACAGGGTTTGGGAAGGGGAGGGGGCTGAGCAGGGTATAATGCCATTGAGTTCACCATACAAAGCAGCCATTTTCTCTCAGGGAACTGAATCGTGTAGTCTGGAGATCCACTGTAATTCTGGGAGATATCCAGGACCCACCTGGAAGCTGGCAACCCTACAACGGAGGTGGAAGGGGCAAAACTGTGAGGCTTACTGCTAACTTCTGGGTGGGGAAATTACTGGATATTTGAGAATGGAGCCTGGGGGGCAGGGCTTGGGGAGGGGAGGCATCTCATTGGTGTATAACTCTATAGAGTCCTCCCTCCCAAGCGACCATTTTCTCCAGGGGACCTGATATATATAGTCTGGAGATCAGTTGTAATTCCAGGTGATCTCCAGGCCCCACCTGGAGGTTGGCAACCCTCAGTGAGTGAGCAGAAAGGTTCAACCCCTTCCTTTTGATGCTTCTCCTCTTAAAACGTCCCCCATATTTGCATTATTTAACACACATGGAGGGTGGGGATCCATGTTTGCTGATATAATGTGGCATTCCATAGTGAATGGGACTACCACGTGGTCACAATCTAGAGGAAGAGATATGGACACCTCTTAAATTCACCATGAGTAACCTTTTCGATTTGGTTCAATGGGACTCTAGCACAAGAAACTTTCTCTGAAGTAACGCCAAAATATAGGCATGCCCAAGGATGGTCAACTCTGGCTTGGGAAACTCCTGGAGATTTGGGGGTAGAACCTAGGGTGGGCAGAGTTTGGGGAGGGCTGAGTGCTCAGCAGTGATGTGATGTCACTCTAAAACTTCCATCTTCCTAGACTCTATGGTATACCATAGATGCTGAAATGGCCAATTTCCTCCAGAGGAACTGATGTCTGTACTCTGGAGATCAGTTGTAATTCCAGGACATCTACAGGTCTCACCTTGCGACTGGTAGCCCTAGGTGTGCCCACTGAAATAAGCGGCCTGCTAGGCTGTCAAAGACACCAGGAAGAACTCTAAGGGACCTAGAAATACATTCTTGCTACAGCCTCTCTCACTGCCCACCTGCCTGTGTTTGTACCTTGAGGAAGGTCCAGTGGGATCGCTGGGTGAGCTCATGGAAAAGATCCGGTAGAAGCCATACAGTAATTACGTCCAGAGGGAGGTAACTGCGGTGCCATGAATGGAGTTCAGGTTCTGGCTTGGACTGCAGCTTGGGATGGGTCTATGTGTGTGTGTGGGGGAGAGGAGCGCGAGCGGAGGGAAAATAAACAGCATGCTAACGAATTGCTAATTAAAGCTCAATTTTCCAGACAATAATAACTTGTGTGCCTCCTGGGAAAGGAGATTTTTTTCCATTGCAAGAGCTGATTCAATGCCTCGCGCAAGCTTAGTTAACAGAGGAGACCAGGAGCCCAAATCCCGAGATAGCTGAGCCGGCTGTATGATCTGTTCCAATAGTGAGGGTCGTAAAAATGTGATGGGCTCCTTTCTAAAAACCTTGAGGGAGGAAAAAACCCCAGACGCTTTCATTATTAATGTGGAGGAACTTTCCAGAAGGATTTAAAACGGCAACGATTGAGTTTTCATTTCATTTACAGATTTATTTTATGTAGAGATTTATACTCCACTCATCTCCCCAGTAGGGACACCCACTCAAAGCAGCTTACAATATTGTTCTACCCTCAGAACAACAGCCACGTGAGACAATTTGAGCTGAGGGGGAATTAGTGGCCCAAGGTGGATTGTTCTGAATGTTCCATTAAACCTTTGTTTACTTCATTCGTGCTCCACCTTCCTCCCCAATGGGGGTCTCCTCTCCTTTATTTTATCCTCAAAAACAACCCCGTGAGGTAAGTTGGGCAGGGTGGAGATTCGAACCAGGGTCTCCCAGATCCTGCTTCTACTGCTACAGTGCACTGTCTCTCACATCAGGGGGTGAAGAAAAGGGGGGGTTTGGGGAATTAATCTGGGGCTCTCTGGTCAAGAAACTTCTCTGTCACAGGTTCAATCCCCAGGTAAAGCATCTCAGATATCAGGTGCTGGGAAAAAGCTTTCTCAGCTGAGTGCCTGAAGAGTCGCCCCCTACTGTACTTGCTGGACCAAAGGGAGTGCTCTGGGCAGGGTAACCTGGTCCTGTTTATCTACCCCCCACCCCACTTGATTACACTTCAGCGAACTGTTGTTAGTACTGTGCATAAGGCAGCAGTGGAAAACCACTTCCGATCATCTCTTTCCTCGAAAGCCCTATGATGAGACAATCCAACATGAAGATATAGAGTGTTGGAAGATGGAACCTGCAGGTTGGAAGACACTCAATCAGCTACGAGTAGCCCTATATTGAAGATTTATACCCCGCCCTTCACTCGGAGTCTCAGAGTGGCTTACAAACTCCTTTCCCTTCTCCTCCCCACAACAGACACCCTGTGTGGTAGGTGGAGCTGAGAGAGCTCTGAGAGAACTGCTCTTTCAAGGACAGCTCTGATAGAACTATGGCTTGCCCAAGGTCACACCAGCAGCTGCAAGTGGAGGAGTGGGGAATCAAACCCGGTTCTCCCAGATTAGAGTCTGCGCACTTAACCACTACACCAAACTGGACCAAAGCTGAAAGGATGAAAGGATGCTCATTTGTGGATGAGAAGGGATGCAAAAGGAAAGTCCATAGGTGTTCAAAGCCACAGCCCTTGGTTTGTGAGACGTGAGTAAGACTGTTAACGATAGGACATTTTGGAGATCATGAATTCCCAGGGTCACCGTAAGTCGGAAGTGACTTGATGGTTCTTACACACACACACACACACACACACACACACACACACACACACACACACTTGATTATTGTTGTGTGTCCAGTGCATCGCCGAAGTCCACCATACGTTGGTTTGCATTAGGGTTATGGACTCCGGTTTGGGAAATTCCTGGAGATTTTAGGGATAGACCTTTGGGAGGGCTAGGTTTAGGGAAGGGAGGTACCTTGGGGGTCTAATGCCATAGTGTTCACCCTCCAAAGCAGCCGTTTTCTCCAGGGGAATGGATCTCTGTCATCTGGAGATCTGCTGTGAATTCTGGGAGATCTCCAGGCCCCACTTGGAGGCTGGCAATCCTAGTTTGCATTGTGGCTTTGTGTTCCTATCTTGCAACTCAAATTTGGCAATTGTCGAAAAGTGGGTTAAAGCCGGACGTGTTGAGCTGCAGTCCATCCATTCCACACGGCGAGCCACTTATAAGGCTGGTTTGACCTGGGCAAGTCCCCGGGGGAAGAACCCCTGCTGGTCTGGTTCAGACTTGGATAGGTAGAAAAAAATATACCTTTGCATCCCAGCATCCCCTTGCCCTGTTCCAATGCACATCGCTTCCCTCTTCATCCTTTTTTTGCCTGTGGTCTGCCGTCCTCCCCCCTCCCCGTGGAGTGCTCCCATACACCAGTGACAGCCTGGATGATGGACGGCATACATGGCCGGTCACCCATCTGCTTCCCATACGGGGACAGCGTGGCGGAGAGCTGTCCTCTCTGTTGGGGATGGCGTTGGAAGGCAACAGTTCCAGATGGGGTTTCTCTTCCTCTATAGTGCGAGCAGCCCGCTTTGCTCAGAATCCACAGAGGAGGGGCTTTATCATTATTTATTTATATGCATTAGAGCAGGGCAATAATATGTCATTCTTGCAGATCACAAAATCGATGTGGGATGGGAAGCAGAGATATATCTGGTAGGGTTGCCAACTCCATCCAGGGAGATTCCTGGAGAATTGGGTTGCTGCCTGTGGAGGGGGGAATCGGGGGGGGGGGGTTTCACCTGGAATCGATGGAGTTTGCTCTCTGCGGCTGCCATTTTCTCCAGGGGAACTGATCTCGAAGGCCTGGAGATCAGTAGTGATTCCAGGAGTATTCCAGGCCCCGCCTGGAGCTGGCAAGCTCTACGGCTTGAACGGAGGGACCATGTGATAACCCGGAGTCTTGTCCCCTGTAAGAGTAGGGTGGTAAAAAATGAGTGATCTAGTCTAACTAAGTGCTGGAGAGAGACGGTCGGCAGCCCCATAAACGATTTACAAGCTCCATGAGCGATGCTCAATTTAAGGATCGGTAGTGGCCTGGATTATTATCCTTCTATGTTTCAATACATATCCCAATCATTATACCGAGGCAGGCCCTGGAGGCAGTTTGCAGGCCCGTCTCTTTTTACTGTGCCTAACGTTGCGCAGAACGCTGTACAATCCAGTAGAATTTTGTGTTTTAAAAAAAAATTGGCGTGCTTTTATTCTGCGTATTTCTATTTTGCTAACGGGCTCTTGTGCTTTTGTGCCCTTGTGACCTGTGGATGCATCGTGAGCCGCCTTGAGTCTGTGGAAAGAAGGCTGGATAGGAATATTTTAAACAAATAAAATATTTAAAATAAAATACCAGTGGTCCATCTAGTCCAGCATCCTGTCTCACACAGTGGCCAACCGGTTCCTCTGGAGGACCAACAACAGGGCATAAAGGCTTGATGTTGCCTCCTGGCACTGGGATTCAGACACTGACTGCCTCTGAACATGGAGGTTAGTCCAGAAGAGTAGCTGTGTTGATCTGTTGCACATAAGAACATAAGGAGAGCCCTGCTCGATCAGACCAATGGTCCATCTGGTCTCACACAGTGGCCAGCCAGTTCCTCTGGAGGGCCAACAACAGGTCATAGAGTCTGAGACCTTCCCCTGATGTTGCCTCCTGGAACTGGGATTCAGAGGCTGATTGTTCCTGAACGTGGAGGTTCCCCTCGGTCACCATGGCTGGTAGCCACTGACAGACCTATCCTCCAGAACCAATCTAATCTCCTTTCAAAGCTGTCTGCCTGTGGCCATCACTACATCCTCTGGCAGCAAAATCCCTGGAGATCTGGGGTGCAGCCTGGGGAGGGCAGGGACCTAATGCCATAGAATCCTCTCTCCAAAGTAGCCATTTTCTCCAGAGGAACTGACCGCTGTAGTCTGGGAATCAGTTGTAATTCTGGGAGACCTCTAGCCCCCACCTGGAGTTTGGCAACCTATGGATGCCAGCCTCCAGGTGGGACCTGGGGATCCCCTTCAATTTACAGCTCATCTCCAGACCAGTGTTCCCTCTAAGCTGACTTAGTGTGAGCTAGCTCACAGGTGTTTAGCCTCCAGCTCACGCATTTTTGTTTTAGCTCAGGAAGTATGGCTCCAGAGCAAACTAATGTATGCAGTACCCAAATCGCTCGCTCACCACGTTAATGCTAGTAGCTCACCAAGTAGAATGTTTGCTCACAAGACTCCACAGCTTAGAGGGAGCATCGCTCCAGAGTACAGAGATCAGTTCTCCTGGGAAAAAAGGCTGCTTTAGAGGACGGAGTCTATGGCCTTGTGCCCTACTGAGGTCCCTGTCCTCCTCAGGCTCTATCCCCAAATCTCCCGGAGTTCCCCAACCTGGATCTGGGAACCCTAAGTCCCCCGTCCCCCCGCTGGTGACTGGGGGGTTGGGGACCTAGCAATCCTAGATGTTCCCTGAAGGTGATTCAATACCACTGACGAAGACAACATGCAAAAGGGACAAGGGCAGGGACTGGGAGGGAACGGGATATGGTAAAAGAAGTAAAACAAATTCAGAACACAAGCAGCCAGCATTAATCGGATTTTTAAGCAAAACAAAAAATATCCACAAAGAAGTGACTGGTACCGGCTTGGGGAACTGGCCTACAAGCGCTCCAACCTCCCACACTTGCTCCAGCTCCCACCGCGAGGAAGTTAACTCGTTCCTCGCTCGAGTGGCGTTTCCAGGGATCCGGGCCGGTGGGCCCGCCCCTGCTGCTTGGTAAATCCTCCGGGCTCTGTCTGGGCGGGGAGCCGGAGGACAGAAGAGGCCTGGCGCTGAGGGCCCGCGAGACAGCCAGGGTTTTGTGAGCGGTGGGCCGTTTTTGTGCATTCAGCAGTGGAGCTTTCCCTGCATTTTGCCACATCAGGCTGAGGGTGAGAGAGACGGTTGTGTGTTTGCATATTCCCCCCCCCCCAGGAAAACACTCCCTTCCACACAGAAAAACAGCCTTTCTTAGACACAGTGATGAGAGATCTGTCACCGTGCTTTTATTTGGATAGGTGTGGTGGTCTGGGAAGGTTGAAACCTTTTCTTTTGGGCCACTTTATGCAGTCTTAGTCCCTGTTTGCTGTATGGGGGGAAAAGTACAGTTACCATGTGGGTGTGTATATTCCATCTTGGGCGGGGGGGGGAGATATAGAGCTCACCAACGTCCAGGTGGAGCCTGGAGATCTCCTGGAATCACAACTGATCTCTAGACCAACAAAGATCAGTTTCCCTGGAGAAAATGGCCACTTTAGAGAGGGGAGGGGGAATTCTGTGACATCATACCCCGCTGAGGTCCTTCCCCTTCCCAAACTCTGCCCTCCCCAGGCCCCATCTCACAAATCTCCAGGAATTTCCCAAACTGGAGTTGTCAACCCTAAGTTCAGGTGTATGAGCTTGGCTGAGAACTTCCCTGTTCCTAGGCCGTAGTCTTCTTGACCCATGCTCCCTCTAAGCCAGTGATGGTGAACCTTTTAGAGACCGAGTGGCCAAACTGCGACCCAAAACCCCACTTATTTATTACAAAGTGCCAACATGGCAATTTAACCTGAATACTGAGGTTTTAGTTTAGAAAAAAACAACTCATACATTAACATAAGATGATCCAAACAAGGTAAGGAAAGCAATCCCAAATGCTTTCATTTACTTAAAATTATTTGGCAGAAAATTCCACACTTTAATGACCGTCTGGGCCTGGCTGGGGCGATGGCACGCGTGCCCACTGAGAGGGCTCTGAGTGCTGCCTCTGGCACGCGTGCCATAGGTTCGCCACCACTGCTCTAAGCTGTGGAGTCCTGTGAGCAGAAATTCTGCTTTGTGAGCTACTGGCGTTTAAGTTGTGGGCGAGCGATTTGGCTGCTGCATAAATTAATTTGCTCTGGAGCCATCGTTCCTGAGCGAAGTCAAAAATGTGTGAGCCGGAGACTAAAAAACTGTGAGCTAGCTCACACTAACGCAGCTTAGAGGGAACCCTGCTCACAAGGTGCCTGTTGTGGGGAGAGGAAGGGAAGGAGATTGTAAGCCACTTCGAGATTAGGGTAGAGAAAAGTAGGGTATAAAACCCCACTTTTATTCTTCTGAACTAAACCCTTTTTACGGGCACATAAGCTTGCCAACCTCTAGGTGAGGCCTGGAAGTCTCCTGGAATGACAACTGATCTCCAGACCATAGGGATCAGTTCTCCTAGAAAATGGCAACTCTGGAGGGCAGACTCTGCGGCATCATATCCCGGCTGAGCCCCCTCTGCTCCCCAAACCCTGCCTTCCCCAGGCTGCACCCCCAAAGATCCAGGAATTTCCCAACCCAGAGTTGGCAACTCTAATGGGCAGGGAGGGTTCCCACTCGCCACCCCCCCTTTCATTCAAACATGTAGCCCCGCCACCTAAAGCCTGAAGTGATGCAGCCCAAGAACGACTTTATCGTTAGATTCTGTGGCTTCCCCCATGTGGATTGCCACTGTGGCTATTACCCATTCATTTATTTAGTATGTCATTGATAGCCTGCCCTTCTTGTGGAGACTCAAGGCAATTAAAAAACGAAACGCCAGCAATACAACAAAAAAATCCAATCCATACCATAAAAATATGCAGAAAATTTGCACAGGTATTAAAACGACATCATTCCTTTTATAAAAATGCTTCCCTGGACAGTTCCGTTTGACACACTCCAGCAGGACTGGTGCAAGCCGTGCAGGCCAGACGCAGGGCTGTAGCATCACCCTCCTGTCCTGAATCCTTCCAGTTCTGCACCGCAGCACTATATCAGCAGTTGGGGGAGATGCCATCAAGATGCCCTCGGAGAAGACAAGCGAATGAAGATGGTTAAAAATCTAGAAGATAAATTTCAAGAGGAGAGGCTGATGGAATTGGGTACATTTAGCCGGGAGGCAGGAAAACGGAAGGGAGGCTTATCTAAAACCCTTTAAAAGGTATCAGAAAGAACGGAGAAGGGGGAGTACTCCGATTCTCTCTGCCTGTTAAGGACAATCCAAGAAACAAGCGCCCATTTAAGCAAAGGGAGAGCCATGGTGGTATAGTTGTTAGGGCTGGCAGACTAGGATCGGGGAGGTCTGAGTTCAGATTCCTTCTCAGCCACAAAGCTTATCTTTGCCCAGTCACAGGGTCGGTCTAGCAGAGTTGTCTTGAGGATAAGAGGGGAGAATCCGTGTTGTTTACAGGAATGTAGAAGCTCAAACCCAAATCCCCCTTCAGCTATGAAGGTTACCTTCTTGAGCCAGTCACATCTTTCTCTTTTTCGTTCTAACCTACTTTGCAGGGTTGTTGTGTGGACAGAATGAGCATTTCTACTCTTTATAGACATTTACAAGGTGGGGGCCTGCAAGGAATCACAGGAGGAGGGGACCAAGTTAGAGATCCTCTTCTTCAGAATTCTGTAATTACATAGGAGATGGAGTAGGTTAACCCCCCCATCCCCCCCCCGAGTGGTGTAGCTTTTAGAATGCTGGACTACAATTTGGGAGACCCAGGTTCGAATTCTTACTGCCATGGAAACTTGCTGAATGACCTTGGGCCAGTCACACACTCACAGCCTCGCCTACCTCCTCACAGGGCTGTTGTGAAGATAAAATGAAGGAGGAGACAACGATGTAAGCTGCTTTTGGTCCCCATTGGGAAGCATGGTGGAGTAGAAAAGATGTAAATAAATAAGTAAATAAGCTGCTCTCAGATTCCACGTCTCCTGGAGCTCTCAGTCCTCACCTGACCATTTTTTTGGGGGGCATTTCCCCCCTCTTAGTTAATTGATGCATATTTTTTCTGAATACTTGGGGGCTCCTCTGAGTTTGTAGAAATCCCTGCCTTGCTTGCAGGTGGCCGCATAGCGCTGCTGGCCTGATCGTCACAAGAGCCACAGAAACACTTTGCTGTCATGGTATCTCCTTTGAAAGGGAGGTGGGGGGAAACCTGCCAAGTCGCAGCCGACTCATGGCGACCTTGGAGGGTTTTCAGTTCAAGAGACAAAGAGAGGTGGTTTGCCATTGCCTGCCTCTGCACAGCAACCCTTGGTGGTCTCTCATCCAAGTACTAACCAGGAGTTGCCAGGTCATCGGCGGGGAATGGGGGGCATAGGGTTACCAGATCTGGGTTGGGATGCTGCTGGAGATTTGGGGGTGGAGTCTGGGGAGGACAGGGACCCCAGCGGGGTACAGTGTCACAGAGTCCGTCTTCCAAAGCATCCATTTTCTCCAGGGGAACCAATCCCTGTAGTCTGGAGATGAGGTGTAATACTAGGAGAAGAGAGAAGAGGAGATTGGATTTATACCCAAAGGAGTCTTATATCCCTTTCCCTTCCCCTCTCCACAACAGACACCCTGTAAGGTAGGTGGGGCTGAGAGAGCTCTTTCGAGGACTGCTCTTGAGAGGACAGCTCTGAACTAACTTGTGACTGGCCCAAGGTCACACCAGCAGCTGCATGTGGAGGAGTAGGGAATCAAACCCGGTTCTCCCAGATTAGAGTCCGCGCTCCTAACCACTACGCCAAACTGGCTCTCCAGGTCCCACCTGGAGGCTGGCAGCCTTAACCAGGGCCAGCCCTGCTGAGCTTTTAAGATCTGAGGAGATTGGGCCGCCTGGGCCATCCAAGTCAGGCCCTCTGGAAAGGTGGCCAGGTGCCAAGGAAGACAGGCCTCCTTTCCCTTTGTGTCACAGGTCAGAATTCCAGCCAATGAGCATGCAACTGGATATACATTTACGAAGGGGACACTGCTAGGGACTCAAAAGCCCTTTACAGCATGGATGCTCATAGGTCAGCAATGAACATCGATTAGCCCACTAAAAGAGACAGGGTTGAATTGATAAATTATGGGTTCTATTGATTATGGATAGAACAAACTGAAATGCAGTTTAGGAGGCCACAAAAAAGAGAGACGTTTATGTGACAGAACCGTGTTTTCTGGTCATATATTTGGAGAATGGGCGCATGGCCACCTCCAGCAGATCCCAGAGCATGCAGGATATAAATCTTTAAAATACATAAATAACGTGGCAGCTCCTGGGTCTTATCGAAAGACGCAGGCTTGTGATGCGTTCTTCCCTTCCCTCAAGTGGCAAGGCATTCCAGAGGCAACGTTTCCTGAGTTTGGCTGCCTGTGGATGAGTAGCCATGCCAACCTCCAGATGGGGCCTGGAGATCTCCCAGAATCACATCCAATGCTTCCTATAAGCTGTGGAGTCCTGTGAGCAAAAATTCTACTTCATGAGCTACCAGCATTAAAGTTGTGAGCAGGTGATTTGACTACTGCATAAATTGGTTTGCTCCGGAGCCATCCTTCCTGACCTAAGACGAAAATGTGTGAGCCAGAGGCTAAAAAACTGTGAGCTAGCTCACACTAACTCAGCTTAGAGGGAACACTGAGATTCACAGCGGATCTCCAGACTACAGAGATCACTTCCCCTGGATGCTTTGGAGAGAGACCTCTATGGCGTTATACCAGAAGAAGAAGAAGAAGAAGAAGAAGAAGAAGAAGAAGAAGAAAAGAAGAAGAAGAAGAAGAGGAGGAGGAGGAGGAGGAGGAGGAGGAGGAGATTGGATTTATATCCTGCCCTTCACTACCCAAAGGAGTCTCAGAGCAGTTTACAATCTCCTTTCCCTTCCCCTTCCCGTGAGGTAGGTGGGGCTGAGAGAGCTCCTTTGAGAACTGCTCTTGAGAGAACAGCTCTGAAAGAGCTCATGACTGACCCAAGGTCAAACTTGGTTCTCCCAGATTAGAGTCCGCACTCCTAACCACTACACCAGACTGGCTCTCCCTTCCCCAAACTCCACCCTCCCAAGGCTCTACCTCCAAATCTCCAGAAATTTCCCAGCCTGGAGCTGGCAGACTTATGAGACAGCCCTGGAGAATTGGGCCTTCTTTGTCAATTTTGCTCCATTTACAAGCGATAAACACAGAACACCGGCAGAAACAAGAGCTGTCGATCTGCTTCCCCCTCACACACCAGATTCTGAGAGCGAGAGAGAAAGGGAGACAGAGTCTTCATTACCAGTTCATGGCAATTTCTGTTTGCTCCCCTCTCTGTATAGGCCCCAAAATCTGTTTCTTCACATAGCCACCTGCCCCCCTCCCTTAGCTGGGGGAGGGGGGGAAGATTCACCTTTCATGATGGGTAAATTACAGATTCTCCACCTGTCAGGAGGCAATCTCCTAACCATTAGTTCTCATTGATAAAACTTCAGCCTCCTGAGCGTTTAGCCTAACAAAGGACTGGTCAGCCAGCAGCCGTTAATAGCCCTCAGGATATAGATTATGTGTAATCATACATTATTATTGTATTGAGGTTCGTGTATATTAAATGAAAGATGTGAGGCTGGGGGAAGATGTGCGACAGACAGGGTCTGTCTTTTCTCTCCCTTCCTTCCTGATCTTGCTTTCCTCTGTCCAAGTGCTTTTTTGCAAAATAAAAGAATCACAACTGGAAGGGATTTTTCAGCAGCCGAAGTATGCCCCCCTCCCTCACTTTGCTTTCGCAGAAGATTTGCGCAGAGGAATTAAAAGTGGAGGAATCCTGCCTTCTCTTTTTCTGCGTGTGTGTTTTTTCCGCATCCGATCATGCTACAACCTGGCTGGTTTATGGACGCTCATGCTCTATTTATTTTTAAAGGCTTATACCTTTGGGGACAGCTTTTACCTGCTTGGCAGTCCTAGGTAGCTTACCGTGAAGTTAGGAGAAAGCGGTGGCTTTGTGCAGCAGATTCCAGGGGGGCCCACCGTGTTTGTGCCTTCCGCCTCCATCCAGGGCTGGCCCAAAGGTGCCAGGTGCCCTAGGCAAGCGATGACTTTGGTGCCCCTCCCCCATGCAACACGCAGACACCAACATAAAACAGCAAGCCGCTGATTCATGCCTACCCGGCAGTAAATCCCACTGAACACAAGTCGGACAGACTGAAGAGTAGGCGTCATGAACAAGGAGGAACACTGTTTGGGCTCTCCCTTTTGCCCTTCACCCTGGGGCTACTTGTGGTCCTCTAACTCTTTTGGTGCCCCCGCCCCCAGCTCTGGGTTGCAAAATACCTGGAGATTTTTTGTGGTATTTTTTGTATCTTTCATATGTTCATGTGCATGTGTGTTTGTGCACTTGGAAGTCATGGTGATCTCTGGTGACTGAACCCCTGCTGGGGGCCTGGAGGATATTCAGAGAGCTGGCTGAATGAAGCCTGCCCCCGCCTCCCGACTGCTGGTATTCCAAGGAGGTCTCCCATCCAAGTACTTGCCAGAGTCGACCCTGCTTAGCTTCCGAGATCTGACTTGCCTGGCCTATCCAGATCAGGGCAATACCTGGAGATTTTGAGGGTGGACCCTGAGGACAGTGGAGTTTGGGGAGAGGAGGGACTTCAATGGGGTATCTCCCTTATAAATAAAAGCCGAATGGTGGTGGCACTTCTCTAGAACATTCCACACGCTCCAAATCAGTTCGCTCTCTGATCCGTCATTCAGAGGGTCTCCCTATCTGCTGGCTGCTTTGCCTGAGTCCTGCCTCCCAACATTCTAAACATTTTGCTGTTCCTCTCCCCCCCATAGCCAGTCAGAACACAGAGGTTATTTGCATATGCAGCCTCATTGGCCTTTGCCTCGGAACACAGAGGTCGTTTGCATATGCAACTTGATTGGCTTTTGCCTCTAACATTCTAAACAGTTTTGCTGTTCTGAGGTAAAATGTGTCCAATCTCCAGGTGAGGGCTGGAGATCACTCAGAATTACAACTGCTTTCCAGATGGCAGAGATCAGTTCCCCTGGAGACAATGGTGGGCTGTGTCACTTGGCTGTGTCCTTATATGCTGCTGAGGTGGCCCCCGTATGACAGCCAATGTGACGTAGCAGTCAGGGCTTCAGAACACGGGAGAGGCTGCAGGTGTGTGTGGGGGTGGAAAGCTGAAGAGTGAGGGGGAAATAAAGGTAGGTTGATGATTGGCTGGGAAGGAGATAAGGTTGCCAACTCCAGGTGGGAAATTCCTGGAGATGTGAGGGATGGAGCCTGGAGAGGGTGAGGTTTCAGGAGGCGTGAGACCTCAGACAGGTACAAAGCCCTCCAAACCAACCATTCCCTTCTGGGGAACCATCGTTGCCAATCTCCAGGTGAGGGCTGGAGATCACTCAAAATTACAACTATTCTTTAGGTAGCAGAGATCAGTTCCTCTGGAGAAAATGGTGGACTCAGTGTCATTATACCCTGCTGAGGTCGCCACAGCAAATTGACACTGAGTGTCCAAGACCGGGGCATTCGCCCAGAGCCTCTTTCTAGAGGTCGTTGTATTTATTTCCACAACGGGCCTTTTTCCTAGTAATACCATAAAGTCCACTTTCCAAAGCAGCCAATTGCTCCAGGTGAACTGATCTCTTTTGCCTGGGGATTAGTTGTAATCTCAGGAGATCTCCAGTCGCCACCTGGAGGTTGGCACCGCTAGAGCTCTCATGTCCTAGGCAAATGCCTTGGTCTGCCTAGCAGACAGCCCTGCATGCATGGGGCAGGGGAACCAAGTTAGGGGTGGGGATGTCATTTTGATTTTTTTAATTTAGGAAAATGTCTGAGCCCTGCTGCCTTGGGATGTAGGATTTGGTCTGGTCTGCACAACCCATCTCTTTGTAGCCCCCAAACAGCCAATAAAAGCACCCTCTCGTTTTTGCTGCCAGCCTGGGATTATCAACCACAAGGCAGTTGCCCCAGTGCCCAGCACTGGGTGCACCATCACACATAGCAGTTGGTTGCATTTGTGAGTGATGTAGTGGTTAAAATGTTGGAATAGGATGAGGGAGACCGAGGTTTGACTTCCCGCTCTGCCATGGAATCTTACTGGGTGATCTTGGGCTAGTCACACACTCTCAGCTAAACCTAACTGACAGGGTCGTTGTGAGGATACAATGGAGGAAGAGGAGAACTACGTAAGCTGCTTTGGGGTCCCGTTGGGGAGAAAGGTGAAATATAAATAAAGTAAATAAATAAGTTGTGCACCGCTAACAGAGGTCAAACACTGGGAAAAACACATTCAATAACAATTTGCCCACAGATCAAACAGCCTAGGGAAACACTCTCTCTCTCTCTCTCTCTCTCTCTCTCTTTCTCTCTCACTCTCTCTCTCTCTCTCTCACACACACACACACACACACACACACACACACACACACACAGATTTTCTAGGAAAGGCATTCCAGCTAGCTCCCCACTGCACACAGTTGCCTGTCTTGACACTGCCTTACCCTGCTATGATGTCAGAACAGGTAAACCAATGGCAGCTAGAGATTCTGTGACTTTCCTCATTCCTCATGACATCAGAGCAGGTCAGCCACTCACTGCTGGGTTGGGATGATGTGAATAATTCTATAATAGGCTTTTGCCGTTTGGGACCCACCGAGCTGACTGCAACTTGCGAGCCATGTATAATCAGAAATAATCTTCATGGTGCTAGCAAAACGTACCTAAACACCCCATGTTGCATAGTGGTTAGAGTGTTAGACTAGGATTTTGGAGAGCCAGGTTCAAATCCCTGGACAGTATTTATTCTTACTGGGTGACCTTGGGCCAGTCTTCATTTTATTTATTTGTTTGTTTTTCGAATTTCTACCCCACCCTCCTGGCTGAAGCCAGGGGCGGCTTACATAAAAACAGATAACTTACATTAAAACATAAGCTACAATTAAAACAATTCTAAAACCATAATAAAGTGCTAGTAGTCATCGTTGTTCGTATGACGGTAGCAGCCATTATTCAGAGTTCTCAGCTCGCAGTCAGCGCACAGTGTTAGTTTTGATCGTCCTTGCAGTGCTTGCTGTTTTTTAGGCTGTTAGTGGCGATTTCCAGAATCCAGGACCCTCTCACATTCAACCATCCGATGTTCTTCATTGGTGGTGGCGGCGGCTCCCAAAAGCCTGGTGGAAGAGCTCCGTCTTACAGGCCCTGTGGAACTGTAAAAGGTCCTGCAGGGCCCTGATCTCCTCCGGGAGCTCATTCCACCAAGATGGGGCCGCCACCAAGAAAGCCCTGGTCCTGGTCCTCAACAGCCTCGCCTCCTTAAGACCCGGAAGGGCCAGCTGGCTCTGAGCCACTCTGGGGGACATTTGGGGAAAGGCGGTCCCTCAGGTATGTAGGTCCCTGACCATGTAGGGCTTTAAAGGTAAGAACCAGCATCCATTAAAGGTAAGAACCATACCGGAGCATACGAATACGGTATGCTATCTACAGCCAGTGCAACGCCTTCAGCACAGGCTGTGTGTGCTCCCGTCTAGAGAGCCCCATGAAAAGCCCTGGCCGCAGCATTTTGCACCAGCTGCAGCTTCCGGATTTAAGACAAGGGCAGCCCCATGTAGAGAGCATGACAGTAGCCCAATCTCGAGGTGACCATCGCATGGATCACTGTTGCCAGGTCGTTGCGTTCAAGGAAGGGAACCAACTGTCTGATCAGCCGAAGATGGTAAAAGGTTGATTTGGCAGTGGCTGCCACCTGGGCCTCCATAGTTAAGGAAGAAGAAGAAGAGATTGGATTTATACCCCGCCCTTCATTACCCAAAGGTGTCTCAGAGCGGCTTACAAACTCCTTTCCCTTCCCCTCCCCACAACACACCCTGTGAGGTAGGTGGGGCTGAGAGAGCTCTTGACAGAAACTGCTCTTTTTCAAGAACAGCTCTTATCAGAACTACGGCTTGCCCAAGGTCATCCAGCCAGGTGCAAGTGGAGGAGTGGGGAATCAAACCAACCTGGTTCTCCCAGATTAGAGCCCACACACTTAACCACTGTAAAATGGAGCTATTCTACCAGGCCTTCAGTTTAAGCAGCAGGCGTCCATGTACGGCTTCCCTGAGGTTTCTGTCTCCCATCCAGCAATAGCTGGCTATATCCATCTGCTGTGACCACCAATTTTAATGTTATTACTATGTTTTAATATTTTAATAGTATTTATTGTATCACTATTATGTTGTTACCCATCTAATATGAAGAAAATCTAATATAATTAAATATGAAAAATAAATAAATGAATATCCTTGACCCACGATGCTCGTCATTAGGAGGGGAAGAGAAGGATCTGACCATAGGAGAATTGGAATGGGGCTTATTTCCAAGTGTTTTTAGGGTTGTCTTGAGGCTGCTGCATAGCAGAATTTGAGCCATGTTTACACACAAATTAGCAGAGCATTGTCTGGTACTGTTACGTCTCTAGAACTTTGTGGCTAGCATCAAATGCTACCTGATCAGAACAAACTGGTTCCCTTCTCACAGTCTCTCACGCAGGTCACTACTTTTTGCATTCATTTGGAAGGACAGAACCAAAATAAAATGAAATGTTTCCACTTTGACAATGAGTACCATCCTAGCAGTTAGGCCCTTAATGCCAGAATACATTCTCTCTGATGGCTCAGGGTTCTCCTCTTCACCCGGAGAGGGGGGAAACATGGCAAAATGAGCAGATTGCTACCCCATTGGCAGAATGCCGTTTTAGTACCTCATTAACACCCTTTGGATTGATACTCCCTAATGTTTTGTGGCAGGGCTGCCGCTGCTGAAGCTCTCCGGAAAGTTATCTGCAGAGGCATCACTGAGACAGTGTGGAAGGTGCAGAGAAGCACAGCATCCTGGGCTCTCTCTGCCAGCCAAAACTGCTACCAGGACGCACCTGCCTTTCTGGTGGTGAAGCCACAGAAAACCTGGCAATAGCTTGGAGATGTCTGGGTACTGACAAGAATCTGGGGCTGTCTACATTAGAGCAAAGATTGATCTGTTTGTCTATGGGGCCATCTACATTAGAACAAAGACTGACCTATCTGTCTGTCTGTGGGGCTATCTACATTAGAGCCAGGACTGGTCTGTCTGTCTGTCTGTCTGTCTGTCTGTCTGTCTATCTATCTATCTATCTATCTATCATCTATCATCTTTTATCATCTATCATCTGTCTATCTATGGGGTTATCTACATTAGAGCAAAGACCTCTCTCCCCCCCTCCCCCCAAATTATGCCAGTATTGGTTGCAGACAGCCTTGCTAGTCAGCCGGAAAAATCACAACCCCAAAGCCAGGAAATACCCTTTTTTGTAGGATTGAGCAAAATAAGTTACTTTGAGAGATTGTTGTTTTATGTTCAGCTGGCTGTCCCTATGGAAAGGTATGGCATGGCTTTGGTTTTTAAGACAATATTGTTCATCATTCCAAGGCGGCTTGGTCTCGCAGCATGCCCATTTGAAAGTTGCTTGCAATCTGTCATCTTCTCGTGATGGAATTTTCATCAGCTAGATGGCAAGACATGGTCTCCTTAGAGAATCAGAAACCAAATACCCATTCCTTTTACTCCATGGATCTGAGTGGGTGCAGCAGTATGTTTCTTCTCCTTTTTTTTAAAAAAAAGTCCAGGTAAAACAATTATAAATTCTAGCTCGTTGGAGTAAATACCAGCCTCATTACAAACCATTAGTGCTTCAGTGAGCTGAATGGGCTGCAGAGTTTTTATTACATGTGCTGAAAGTAATAAGAGGTTTAAGGGAAGGAAAGTATCTATTTAAAGCAAGTGCAGATATTTATAATTCTAAGAAACTTCCCATCCGTTTCTTTCTATCATCTGTCTGGCTTGTCTGTCTACCTTCTTCTTTATAATCATCATCATCATCATAATATTAATCTATCTATATATCTGTCTGTCATCATCTACCATCTCTTATTATCATCCCCCCATCATCATCATCATCATCTATCTACAATCTGTCGTCCAGTGGCAGTGTAGTGGTTAATAGTGTCATAGTAGTATCTGCAAGTCCAGGGTTTGAATCCCCACTTGTGTCATGGAAGCTCGTTGGGTGGACCGTATGCTAATCACACTTTCTCAGCTTAGCCTACCTTACAGGCCTGTTGTGAGGATAAAATGGAGGAGAGAAGAATGATGCAAGCCACTTTAGGCCCCCATTGGGGAGAAAGGTGGGGTACAAATGAATTTTTAAAAATCTGTCCAGTCATCATCGTCGTCGTCGTATATCGA
>NW_015164228.1:453409-465002 GCF_001447785.1 Gekko japonicus
GCCCCCTCGCCCCCCCCCCCCCCCCAAGTCTGGCAGTTGGTTTAATCTATAACCAAGTGTGGGGCCCTCCCCGCCGCCTTTTGTGTCTCTCTGCTGAGGCGGGAGGGCGCTCTTTTCTCCATGGAGATCCCCCCCTTCCCGCCCCCCCACCGGGGTCGGGGACCCGCATTGTCCCCGTGTGTTTTGCTTCATTAAATCTTTATCGGAGTTCATTAAAAGTGTGGTTCGGACATTCCTGCATAGTCTATTAATCCTGCCTGACACCGTCCCCTCCCCCGCGCTCCCAGCAGCCCCTCCATTATCCCCCACCAAGGTCACAAAAGCACCATCTGTTTCTGCCGTGTTTACTCCCTCCTGACATGTTGGTCGGCGGCGCGGGGGGAGGGAAGGAGGGGAAGGGCGATCCCAGCCACTGCCTGCCTCTACCCCGCCCCCCTTCCCCACGGAGGTCTCCGCGTCCCGTGGTGAGGAATGCCAACCTGAGACGGGATGCGCGTACCTGCCCTACCTTGCCGTCTGGTTGCGCGCCACAGCTCCTTTCCCGTCATTTGCCTAATGGCTTTGGGATGGGATGGATTTAGTGGCTGCCAGTCTCCAGCAAAGCGGGGCGGAGGGAGAGAGGAAAGGTAGGCCCTGATTTGCCTGGCTGCCAAAGCCAGGGGGCAGATTTGGTGGTGTAACTGGGAAGTCTGCAGGGTGACAGAAGGTGGCCCAGAAGACATTTTAAGTCCAGCGGCACCTTTAAGACCTACAAAGTTTAGTCAAGGTATGAGCTTTTGTGTGCATGTGCACTTCCTCAGATACATTGAAATGGAAGTTAAGAGTGTGTATGTATATATATATATGTATGTATATATGTATGATTTGACAGGCCTTCCCCTGACACGAGAGAGAGAGAGAGAGAGAGAGAGAGAGAGAGAGAGAGAGAGATATGCCTCTGCATAGGTGAACAGCAAATTAGCATACAACTTAAGGAAGATGTTTTGACATATGCAACAAACTAAACTGCAATAACCAGCTGAGTTCATAAGGTCACCGTTTGTTTGGATTTAATTAGGGGGGGGGAACAGTGAAGCAATAAATATGTCAAAACAGGAGATAGATGTGCAAAAGTATCCTTCTTAATTGTTGAGGGTAATAAACTGTGACTCTGTGCATGGTGGCCCAGTTATGGAGGGGTGCCAATTTTAGGGTTGCCAGCTCTGGGTTGGGTATAGGGTCACCAGGTCCCTCCAGCTACTGGCAAGGGATGGGGGATAGGGTTGCCAGATCCAGGGTGGGAAATTGCTGGAGATTTGGGGATAAAGGCTGCGGAAGACCTGGAGCTCAGTGGGGTGCAATGCCACAGAGTCCCCCCTCCAAAGCATCCCTTTTCTCCAGGGCAACTGATCTCTGTAGTCTGGAGGTGAGCTGTAATTTGGGGGGGATTCCCAGGTCCCACCTGGAGGCTGGCATTCCTAGGAAATACCTGGAGATTTTGTTGGTGGAGCCTGAGGAGGGTGAGATTTTGGGAGGAGAGCAATGCCAGCGGGATCTAAACACCATAGAGTCCACCTTCCCGACCAGCTGGGGGACCTCCTGATGGCATCTGGTTTTTGGTCACTGGGTGACACAGAGTGTTGGACTGTATGGGCCACTGTGTCTCCCACATCCTGCTCCGACACTCTACCCACTACACCATCCTGACTCTCTTTTTAATATTTCACACATACTGAGGCTAGAAGCAGATTCTGTGACTGCTCTCAGGAATAGGTTTTTTCACTAGGCCTGGATCCCTCCTTTCTTGCGTCATGGAGCATATGGGGGGAGTCTTTGGGTCTGCCATCCAGGAACTGACCTGACCCAGATTGGCTTCTCTTCAACAGGGCCGTGGCATCATGTGCCTTCATACTACTCCCGGAGTGCTAAACTTGAAGAAGAAGAGGAGGAGGAGGAGGAGGAGGAGATTGGATTTATACCCCACCCTTCACTTGGAGTCTCAGAGTGGCATACCATCTCCTTTCCCTTCCCTTCCCCAGACACCCTGTGAGGCAGGTGGGGCTGAGGGAGCTCTTTCGAGGACTGCTCTTGAGAGAACAGTTCTGAGAGAACTTGTGACTGACCCAAGGTCACGGCAGCAGCTGCTTGTGGAGGAGTGGGGAATCAAACCCGGTTCTCCCAGATTAGAGTCCGCACTCCTAACCACTACACCAAACTGAGCCTGTGTGCACCTTTGGAATTCAGACAAAGGGTGGTGGCCGCAATTACAAAATGGCTGCCGCAGGAGGCGGAGCCAACCGCAATTTGTCAGGGATCGAGGTTATATACAACTCTAATCGTAACTCTTCAACTTTTCAGGCAGAAGCTCTGTTTAACTGGATGCCTTTTAATCTGCACAGGCAGTCAGAAGCCCGGGTGGGAAAAAGCCCTGCCTAGACACGCCCACTTTCTAAAAGCACTTGGTGGGGGCACCATGTTGGGGAACTCTGCACTACACCCTGAGAGTCCAAAAGAAACCCTGGCGGGGTCCAGCACTGAACCAGTCAAATGCTGCTGGACTACAAATAATGTTAGATAACACAATCTACAAATGTGTGAAAGCAAGACTGCCTTTTCCGATTCCAGTGTGTTTGTGTGTGGCAGGCGCTGGGGTGGGTGGGGAAGGGGGGGACACATCAAAAAATCCGATTGCAAAATGGGCACAACAGAAGATCAAACCCACAAATAGATTTAGGAACATTTGTTGTGATTCTTTTCTCCTGCTTAAATATTTCACAATCACTACGACACGGTTACACACACAAAAAGCAGTCTTGTGGCCCTCTTTTAGATTTATTACGATGTAAGCTTGCACGGATTTATTAATTTATGATGATGCCGTTATAAATCTGCTCATCTTTCAGGTGCCACGAGAGTCCCCCCCCTTGCTGTAGCGGACTGTCATAGCTTCCTCCGTTGGAATTTATGATGGTGTTATCCAGGCGAGATGAAGAGTTACTCTTGTATGAAGCAAAGGGATTGGAGCCTTTGGCGGCAGAACTCGGCACATAAGCCGGTCGAGTGGCTTTCGACCATAATCACGCTGCATGGAGCACAACCAATAAGAGGGCCTGAAATTAGAGCAAATGAGAGAGACAGCTGATGTGGCTTAGTGGTGAGAGTGTTGACCTCAGACCAGGGTGACTCAGGTTCAAACCCTTGCTTGGGACATGAATCTCCGTTGGGTGACCTTGGGAGGGGCAGTCTCCCTGTTTCTGCCTTGCCTACCTCACAGAGTTGTTGTGAAGACAGAGGACAAGAAGAAAAAGAAGATTTGGATTTATACTCCGCCCTTCACTCGGAGTCTCAGAGTGGTTTACAATCCCCTTCCTCTCCCCACAACAGACACCCTGCCTGTGAGTTAGGTGGGGCTGAGAGAACTGCCCTGGAGAGAACAGCTCTGAGAGAACTGTGGCTGACCCAAAGGTCACCCAGCTGGCTTCATGTCAAGGAGTGGCAAATCAAACCCAGTTCTCCAGATCAGAGTCCGCCACTCTTAACTACTACACCAAACTGGCTATGTATATCACCCTTAGCTCCTTGAAATGGAATAGATATATCTCCTTGGGGATTAATAGATATGGTCTGAAACATGGGGGAGAGCTAAACAATGCTCCCATCTCGTGAATTTGAAAAGGAAGACCTACATATGTTGGATCAAGAGGAACATGCACAACGTAGTTTACTTGATCTTATCCGTGCTCTTCTTATTGCTGTCACTAGTCCGGCTTCCGCCCGGGCCACGGGACTGAGACAGCACTGGTGGCCCTCACGGATGACCTCCGTAGGCATCTGGATCGGGGCGGGATGGCGGTGCTTCTGCTGCTGGACCTGTCGGCGGCGTTCGACATGGTCGATCACCAGTTGCTCGCCCACCGCCTCGCCAACGTGGGGATTCGGGGACTCGCCTTGCAGTGGCTTCTCTCCTTTCTCCAAGGTCGGGGACAAAGGGTGGCTCTAGGCGAGAGTACATCCCAGAGGCACCCACTAGAGTGTGGAGTGCCACAGGGAGCCGTGCTCTCGCCGATGTTGTTTAACATCTACATGCGCCCCCTTGCCCAGATTGCCCGGAGGCATGGGCTGGGTTGTCATCAATATGCTGATGACACCCAGCTCTATCTGTTGTTGGGTGGCCAGTCTGGCTCTGACCTGGAAAATCTGGATCGGGCGTTGCGGGACGTAGCGGACTGGCTTGGACGGAGTCGACTGAAACTAAATCCGACGAAGACGGAGGTCCTATGCCTGAATCGGAGCGGTACGGGGTTAGGGCTCCCACTCCCGGCCTTCGGTGGGGCGCCATTGGTGCCAGCTCCGAGGGTCAGGAGTTTGGGAGTGCTCCTGGATGCTTCCTTGACGATGGAGGCCCAGGTAGCAGCCACTGCCAAGGCAGCCTTTTACCATCTGCGGCTGATAGAGAGAACAGCTCTGAGAGAACTGTGGCTGACCCAAAGGTCACCCAGCTGGCTTCATGTCAAGGAGTGGCAAATCAAACCCAGTTCTCCAGATCAGAGTCCGCCACTCTTAACTACTACACCAAACTGGCTATGTATATCACCCTTAGCTCCTTGAAATGGAATAGATATATCTCCTTGGGGATTAATAGATATGGTCTGAAACATGGGGGAGAGCTAAACAATGCTCCCATCTCGTGAATTTGAAAAGGAAGACCTACATATGTTGGATCAAGAGGAACACGCACAGCGTAGTTTACTTGATCTTATCAGTGCTCTTCTTATTGCTGTCACTAGTAAAATGCAAATGTAAAGCAATCACATCTAGAAATATGGATATTTTCCAGAGCAATTTCACATAATACAGAGGGTTGGACTAGATGGCCTCCGAGGCCCCTTCCAACTCTTGACACTTTCTATGATTCCATAACAGACTTCAGCCATTGCGTCAGACTCCCCAGCTCAGGTAGTGAAAGATTATTAAAAGAATTCAAGTTTTTTTTTTCACTTTGCAGGAATAAAAAAGGAATGCACATGCATGAACAGAGCAAGAGAGTCTGGTTTTGGAGAGATATTTGACCAACAGCTGTTGATACCAGCAAGCCGCACCTTTAGCGAAGCATCATACAGACATCCTATGAGAGCCAGTTTGGTGTAGTGGTTAGGAGCGCAGACTCTAATCTGGGAGGAACCGGGTTTGATTCCCCACTTCTCCACATGCAGCTGCTGGTGTGACCTTGGGTCAGTCACAAGTTCTCTCAGAGCTGTTCTCTCAAGGGCAGTCCTCAAAAGAGTTCTCTCAGTCCCACCTACCTCACAGGGTGTCTGTTGTGGGGAGGGGACAGGAAAGGAGCGTGTAAACTGCTCTGAGACTCCTTCGGGTAGTGAAGGGTAGGCTATATATGCAATCTCCTATTCTCCTATGGGACGCAGACAGAGAAACCTTAACCTGTAACAGTGGTTCCCAGCCTTTTTGGTATGATGAACCACAAGTCCAAAATTACTTGGTATGGTTGCCCATCAAAGGCCGGCCCAAGGTTTTTGGGGCCCCAGGCAAACGAAGACCTTGACATACATCTAGTTCAGCAATCCATTTTCTATGATGACTAACCAGATGTTTTTGAGGAACCATTAAACATCGCACAAAGGGCAGAGCAGACTATGAACCCCGAGCAAGTGGCATTTTGAAGTACACAGGCTCTGCATGCTGAGACTACCTTCCAGCCTTCGACCACCCTCTCCTTCTCCATTACGCCCTCCAATCCCCCCTAAGAGTCTACGAAATTCAGTCTAGTGACCGTCAGGATACATTTTACTTGATCAACATGCATATGCAGTGAAGAAAAAATACCAACTAATGGATAACATGGAAGAGATACTGTTTCCGGGGAACCTCAGGTCTCGGTTTCCAAAATACAAAAGAGAGCCCTGGAAAAGCGACCGCTCCAAAATACAAAAGAGAGCCCTGGAAAAGGCAGAGATGGTCATTACGAAGGGCTGGCCTGCGACCCACATTTCAGCAGCTTTGTGACCCACTTTAAGGTCCTGACCCACAGGTTGAGAAACACTGGCCTAAAAGATGTATCCTCCCCCCCCCGCTTTTGTTTGTAACATCCAGCCCTTTGAAGAGTTCTGGAGAGCTCAAAGCTGGCGCACTATTTTGTGTCAGGTTGGACCGTCTTAATCATAATTAAGATGTGACTTTTGTTTTTGGGTAATGCACACCAGCGGCTAGAAATAAATGCCTGGATCCTACATTGTCAGTCTGTTGGCGTAGCAGCGGTTCTGCTGATGCAAGGGCCTTTCCTTTTGCGGGGAAGAGGGAAGTGTTTTTTTTTTTTTTGCCGATTCCCCCTCCTTTTGCCGACCCCTGTGTAGCCCCCCCTGCACTGTTCATCGGGGTCCCTGCGTTGCAGGCTCTAAGTCTTCAAGTGCCCAGGGAATAAAGCTGGAATAAAAACACTGACAGTCTTTAAAGTGACACAAAACTCCTGCTAGCTTTTTGCAGGGAGGGCTACCCCCTTCCACTTTGTTAACATGGAATGCTCCTTCTGGCTGCAGCTGGAGCAAATCTGGAAGAAGGACTGGCACATTTGAAAGGGGGGGGGACACGCGGACGAGGGCTGCCAGCTCTGGGCTGGGAATTACCTGGAGATTTTGGGGGTGGAGCCTGGAAAGGGTGTGGCCTGGGGAGGGGAGGGGCCTCGGCATGGTCTAATGCCACATGATCCACCCTCCAAAGCAGCTGTGTTCTCCAGGGGAACTAATCTGGGTCGTCTAGAGATCAGTGGTAATAGTGGGAGATAGCTAGATGCCACGTGCCTCTACGTGTCGGTCAAGTATCACCTAACAGGAACACTCATGAAGCCACCTCTACTGAATCAGGCCATTGGTCTGTCAGGGTGAATCAGTATGGACTGTTCTGACATGCAGGCACTCTCCAGGGTATCAGGCAGACAGGCCCGTAGCCAGGATTTAAAAAAATTTTTTTTTGGGGGGTTAAATAAGTCGAGGGGGGGACACCCTGCACACACCCCTGCACACACACCCCGAGCGAGCACCACAAATAAAATAAGAAAATTGGAAGTCAGTGGGCCTTGGAAGTAAGTCGAGGGGCCGGACCCTGAGGATGCCCCACTGTAGCTACGGACCTGCAGGCGAGAGGTCTTTCACGTCACCGAGTACCTGATCCTTTTAAACTGAGATGCTGGGGATTGAGCCTGGGACCCTTCTGCGCTCAAGGTAGACGCCCTAGCACTGAGCCGTGGTTCTTCCCCTTAACAAGAACATACGATTGGTCACCCGAGTTTCATATCGGAGACTGCGTGTTCCAGTGCTTTGTAGCTACCTTTTTGTCCTCTGTTATGAAAATAGGGGGCTGCGGTGGCTCAAGTGGTTAAGACGCCGAACTGCAGGCTGTGGAAGGTCAGTAGTTCAGCAGTTCGAGACCCGAGTGTGCTGCATGACGGAGTGAGCTCCTGTCTCTAGTTCCAGCTCCTGCCAACCTAGCAGTTTGAAAGCAAGAAATTGCAAGTAGATAAATAGGTACCACTTCGGTGGGAAGGTAACAGCATTCCGTGCACCTTGGTGTTTAGTCATTCCGGCCACATGACCACGGAAATGTCTTCGGACAGCGCTGGCTCTCCGGCTTTGAAACGGAGATGAGCACCACAACCCTAGAGTCGGATTCGACTGGCTTTCGAGCAAGGGAAACCTTTACCTTTTATGAAAATAGAAGCTGAGATGATGTCTCGTGTATAATTTTCTCCGATAACCTGCAACATTTTTATTGTCTGATGTTCTTGTACGGATGATACGTCAAGATATAATTTTAGGTAATGAATGTCGCTTGTTCCTCCTCTGTATGGCCCGTGGGCCATAAGAAAGATTGACTGACTGGTTAAAAAACAAAAAGCAAGAACACACGAAGCTGCAGTATCCTGAATCAGATCCTTGGCCTGTCATGGTCAGTATTGCCTTCTCGGACTGACAGCGGCTCTCCAGGGTCTCCGGCAAAGGCCTTACACATCACCGGATCCTTCTAACCAGAGATGTCAGGGATTGAGCCTGGGACCTTCGGCATGTCAAGCAGATGCTCTGCCACTGAGCCTCAGCCTTCCCCTTCCCCAGGGAAGTCATACCTAGGCTATCAGTGCTACTGAGCAGAGGAAATATATTTGCCCGTCTCCCAGAATTACCAGGATGGCTGCTGTGGAGGGAGACAGAAGGGGTGACCAGCCGCTGGCTGATGCTGCGCCTCTTGCAGAGCCAAATTTAGGAGCAAATGTACCACCGTGGGGCCAGAGCTGTGGACAAGAGACAGCAGGGAAGGGCTTTAGACTTCTGCTGCCGTTTGCCGAGTGCCCGTGCCCTGGATTCAGGAAGTGTTTAATGCAGATGTTCAGGGAAAGCTAATCCCCCGGAGTTGACGGAGGATAAAGGCAACTCACTTTATTGTCCACGAGACAAACCAGGCCTCTCTTTCATCGGAGGCGCAGTCCGGCAAGGGCCTCCTTGGGATGGCGAGGGAGGAGGCAAAGCTTTGCAGGCTGCCAGCTGTATTTTGTGAGGATGCTCCCCTGGAGAGAGTGTGGGAGGAGCAGCTGGATTCCTGTTGCAATTTTGAGCTCACCTCTGGGACATATTTTATCTCGAAGCTGGAGGCGCAAGGAGGCACGCTGTGTTTCGCCCTCCCTCTCAGCCTTCCGTAGGAACGTTTTGGAAGCATTATCGTCAACATTGTTTTAGTTGAGATGAGAAAATGGGACAGGGACTGCCTCTGCCTTGTCACTTTCGTCGCTGTTGCCAATTCAGAGGCGTTAGCGCGCCTCTGCCCGGAGATGATTCGCCTTGTCACTTTTGTCGCTGTTGCCAATTCAGAGGCGTTAGCGGTGGCCGCTACATACATAAAGGCAGTTCTGCACGTGCTTGCATTGCCTCCATATCTCCAGGGCAGTCATTCCCCCACTGCTACAAGAAAGCGTTTCTTGGGGTTTAGGGGGAAAAAACCCAGTGATTGACAAATCTCTGTAGCTCAATAACAATACTATAACAATCTACTGGACTCCCAGAGTTCTTTTTAAAAAGTCACTCGCTCTTTTCCTTGTGGAGTTATAAGGGGAAACACACAGGCTGCACATTCCCATATGCTTTTGCAATGGAAGTTGCTAGGGAAAGGGTGCTGAAGGAAAGCATGCACAATACTCCCCTATGGATGTTCCATTGCCGGTGCGAATGTCTCTGCATTCGTGGTGGTGATGCAGAGAAATGGCAAACCCCAGTTGTGTTTAGATGCAGCTTGTGATACGTTGTACAGTGGGGAAAAGGAGAAATTCTGTTAGCAGCTCTCTTTCAGTGGCCGCAACACCAAAATGGTAGCTGGAGAAAAGGTACCTCCAGGAAAGAGATACCAGATGGTGCATGGGCTTTACATGTGGTGGAACTGCACTGTGCTACAAGTGCAGGCCTTGAACTGTGTCACCCACTGTGATCTTGCCAGCTTATTTGAGCCACCAGTGGCCAGCACGTGGATTGGCACAGAACCTGCGCCAAGTGCGTTGACATGCAAAACACTTGGTCTGTAAGCAGCAGAAATGGAAAAATCCCAGCACTCAAGCCTGCTTGGAAGCAGTACCCTCTCAAGTGGTGTCTCCCGTCTTTTATAGCCTGTGTTGTGGGCTAGGTCTACCACAGAAAAAGAAAGGCATGATAGGATATCTGTCTGTGCAGACCGCTTTGAAGGGAGCCTGCAATCATAGAGTTGCCAATCTCCAGGTGGGGGCTGGAGATACCCTGGAATCACAACCGTTTCCCAGACGACAGAGATCAGTTCCCCCCAGAGAAAGCGGCTGCTTTGGAGGGTGGACTCTATGGCGTTATACCCTGCTGATATCCCTCCCCTTCCCTAAACCCTGCCCTACACCAGACTCCACCCGAAATCTCCAGGAATTCCCCCAACCTTGAGTTGGCAGCCCTGCCTGCAAGTTTCTGTTTCCCCCCCCAAGGCCTGCGAGGGAGCAGCATCATTTTTGTCTTGAGTTTGGTACCATGGTTGTGGTCTCATGATGTGTTGGAATTCGTAAAAAGTGCCATCTCTCAACTGGAAAAAAAGGAATCAGCCGCTGGAGTCTCCTGGGTGCTGAGTTGTATGGCAGCAGTAGGAATGACAGCCAGGTGAGCCGTCTTCCCACCATGCCTCAGGGAACGCTGCACAACTCTGGACACGCTGAAATGCATGACTTCCATCAGGTTATGCGAAGAGATCTAGGCCATAGATACGGCCTGAAGTGACACGCCTGGGCTGTGGCAGAAGGAATGGTAATGTTTCTGAATGGCCATCAAGACCTCCTCTGCAGTGTGGTGGTTAGAGTCTTGCACTGGGATCTGGGAGACCTAGGTTCGAAACCTTGGGCCAATCATGGACTAACCTACCTCATAGGGCTGTTGTGCGGCTAAACAGAAGATGGGACAAATGATGTCATCAGCCACACTGGGGAGAAAAGCAGGGTCAAAACATCTAAAATGATAAAGGGGTTCTAAGGGTTAGGGAAGGGCTTGATCGGAGCACTCAAGAGTTAGAGGTGATGCAGCAAGAAAGATATTTTCCTGTGTGTGAAGAAAGATCAGTTGTTGTTTTTTTAAATTTGGGAGGCAGGCGGACAGGGCTGCAAATTGATGGGAGCGGCTTGAGGAGCCGGATCTCTCTCTCTCTCTCTCTCTCTTTCTCTCTCTCTCTCTCTCTCTCTCTCTCTCTCTCTCTCTCTCTCAATATCTGATGCAGGGAGGTGGGTCAGCTGCCCTGTAGTTGGCCTTTTTCTGTTTGTGTATTTCTAAATAAAGCAAGGCCTGACCTGGATGGTGCAGGCTAGACCGACCCCTTTAGATCTTAGAAGCTAAGCAGGGCCTGCCCCGGTCAGTGTTTAGATGGGAGGCCACCCTGGGATCTCAGGGTGGTGACACGGAGGCAGGCAAGGGCAAAATGGCAAACCACCTCAAAAGACTCTTGCCTTGAAGACCCTACAGGGGTCACCGTGAGGCAGCTGTGACTGGATGGCAAATCCAATACAATAATAAGACAAAGCGTTTCAAAAGCACCAGAAATCTTCCAGGGCTCTCTCCTCCAAAGGAAGCCAGGCCTCACAATGCTATCAATGAAACTCCTCACTGCTGAGAGCAAGCGGAAGACACACATCGTTCTTTCAGTCTTCTTTCTCAGGCTCGAACCCAGGCCCCGAAAGCAAATTCCAGGGTTAAACCTTGCTAAGGCTCAGGGGTCGTTTAGTAGAAAAAGAGCTAGGGGAACTCATTAGCATATGCCACACCCCCTGACATCACCGGAAGTGTGTCATAAGGCCACACCCCCTGACATCACTGGAAGTGTGTCATAAGGCCACACACCCTGCCCCCAACGGTCCCGGCCGCCACCGCCGGCCTTGCAGCTCCACTACCAAGCCCCATGAGGGGCCCGGCGGTGGACCTGCAAGGCTGGCGGGAGTGCAAGGAAGCCCCGCGAAGGCCCTCCCTGGCCCCAGGCAGGCAGGGGTGGGGAGAGGCAGGGAGGAAGCAACTTACCCTCCCTCTTCTCCTGCCTACTCCTGGCTGAATGAGGGCCGGAAGCGGGGCAG